>NC_048584.1:15281800-15451800 GCF_013265735.2 Oncorhynchus mykiss
ACGTTCTTAGATGTAACAGGGGCAAGGGAAGAAGTTTGGACGTTATCGTTTTGTGCAGGAGATTCCACCCTTTTGCACCATTAGTGCCTAGCATATCAGAGGTTGGGTGATAGGATGTCTGTGTCAGAGTGTGTGTGCTACAGCACATACTATAGAAGAGAGAAGCCACAGCTGAGATTCTACTTACCGTCTGACAGCATGTGTTTGACAGCCACAGGAAGTGCCCTTTGACCTCTCGGGCGTCCCCTGCCGTCCACCATCACGCCAGTGTCGTTTTACAGCCCCCTGCCTGATCCACCTCTCACCCCCTCCCGGCCCCTCTCAGTCTTAACCCTTTAATTTATTTATTAGCTTAATTTTATTTTCAAAGTAATTATTATTTAGCATTTTATTCTTTATTTTAATATTTTATACAATTAATTAATTTGTCTTCAAAATAAGTTACCTTCTGGATATTAAATGTCATATAAACCGGTCTTTTTAGCCGAGGGGGTTACTTAAAAAATGACACAAACTGTAATCATCATGCTTTATTTAACATATGTAAATGTTTCTATTTTAAATGTTTAATTTGTCATTTTTTTTGTTATCGAGTTGTGTACGGATTATTGTTAATTGTGAAGTTTGGATTCTAAACTGGAAATACGTTTTGAGCATAATGACAAAGTTTTACAATTGGTTATGTTTACGCTGTGGCTAATATGTTTGTGTTATTAGAGGTACCAGCATCCCTGTCTTTTCTAAGGACTTTTTTTTAAACGTCCTGACACATACAGTACTATCTCAGTACTGATGTTTTCTTTCGGATGCATCTGAACAAATTGTCATTTTCTTCAGCTAGCTTAACATGTTACTGTACTGTCTTAAAAAGAAGCTTAACTTTTGTATTGTATTTGCAATAAAAGAGAAAATACTCTAGAAACAAAATGGCTGTTGATATTTTATTGCACAAAACATGACCTACTTATTGAATAGGGTGGGGGAACAAGGAATCTTGAGTTTATATGGATAAACATTATGCTACATAACACCTCCATACGTTGGAATTCATAACATTTAAACCAACCCAATATCAACCTCAGAATTTTACTGTTTAGTCATATTGAGACAGAGAGGTAGACGGAAAGAGTTAAAGAGAGAGCCTGAGAGAAGGCAGTTCTCTCAGAAGCCTTGTTTATCTCATTTATTTTCTCGTTTTTTCTCTTCCGTCAGCTGGAGCAACAGGGGGTCCCCCCTTCCTCCAGTCTGCATGTTGTAAGGCTCTGGAGCTTTACTGGGAGAGGCTACTCTGCAGAAAAACATTACAACCGTGAAAAAAAACGTAAATGTTTTTCAATTTTAAAGCAGGGGACTTTGCTTCCCTACCAGCAAAGCTCTCTTTAAAGATTTTCAGTGCTGCCACCTTTTAAAGGTCAACTCAAGGAAATATTTACAAGCTTCACAACACCCGAGACCAAGTGCCATTTTCCTATTCTCTACTACTATGAATCACACCTTTTGGAAGCTATTGTGATTTTTGAAACCACAGTTTTATAGTATGGACACAAGGCATAGGAGGACCATAAAATGTGACTCATTTCAGGAAACTAAGCGTATGTCTCGCATTCAAACGTAAACATTTATTTTTGATCAAAGTGTGTTTTATGGCAGAAATGCTTTCTGGAACATGTAAACTTCCACGTTCGTTAATAACAAACTTGTATGCCATCTGTAAATATGAGTAAAATAGAGCCTAGTTGGTTTAGCCACGGAAAAATACAGGGACCTTCCCGCTAGCCATGATTGGCTGAGATAATGGATGGACAGGACATGCTGAGAGATGAGTTCTGATTGGTCTGCCATGTAGCACGCTTCTGTCTATAACAAAGGGCTGCTCAGTATGTGTAGGTAACCCTTTCTAATACAGCTTATATGAAAGATATCACAAATAACTGCAAAAGTGTTGCTCTCCACTTTCTGGAGGACAGAGTTTTGAAATCAGTGGAATGTCCGGTGGAAGCAGCATATGACAGCTAAGGAGATGGAGAAAATTCTGACTTTTAATTGCAAATATGTGGATGGGAGTCAAAAACAGAACACACAGAAGGCTGTTGTATAAAACACCTGTCTCCGGATTACATCTTCAAACTAAGGGCAACTATGGCATCTGTGACATAGAGGAAAGATATTATGCGTTTCAAATTTAGTTAGAAAGTTGTTTTCATTGCAAGTTAAAGCATGCTGTTAGCTAGCTAGCTAATGTTACATGTACGATCTGAGTAGTAATATTATTTGTATCTCAGAGCAATTTGCATTGATAGTTATAGCCTAATGTTAGCTAGCTAACATTGAATCTAGTTGATTAGCTACCTGCAGATTCATGCAAGGTAGTAATGTCATGAGCTAGCTAGCTACATGTCTAAACAAAATACTCTACTATGCAAGGTACCATTTCACTGTACCATAACACCTTCTGCATCCTGTGCATGTGACAAATAAACTTAGATTTTATTTGACATTGTGTGTGTTTACCAGAAATGGTAATGTGAAGAACAACATGACCTACACCAAAGTCAAATTAGCCTATAATGAATGCCCTGCTTTTATTTCACCACACTCACAACTGGCAAGATTCTTTCTGTAATTAGCATGCCATTAACTTGGAAATAATGATCTTGTTGTGAGTTTATTTTCCTGTAATAATTAATACAAATTAGCTAAAGTTAAGCCGTTATCAGCTTTATGATGTGGTCATTATTTTAACTTAACGTTAGCTAGCTATGCTATGCTATGCTAACAAGCTAGAAACAAACCAAAACATTATTTAGAAAGTTGCTTTTAGTTGCCTGGTTTGCTAGATTGACATAAACAAAAATGTATTTTTAAACGGATGGGTTTATTGGTGTTAAAATACACCAGTTATGCTAGTTTGGACAACCAGGCTGCTGATGTCATTAATGTGAATCCTTAAAGATAAGGTAGGGCTAGGCTTAAGAGGGTGTGATCAATGCTGAAAGGGTATAGACAAACTTTATCAACTTTCAAAGCAGAATTACTTTCCCATTGTTCCTCAACTGTAGTGTATGATATACCATTTTCTATCTCTGAGACTCTACTTTTGTCCAATGTAAAAAACACAATTTCAAATGTTGCTGCATAAGACCGAATCGATCCAGTCGGTCAAAAATATATTTTTATCCTTGTTATTGTACAGTATGTTTTTAAAATCATCATCAGAATCACTACACGCATAGTTTTATATGGTATCCGTCATTATTTTTGATCTGAAGAAGTGAGAGTGACAGTGACGGTGTATTATAGCCTTTTAGGCATAATAGAAACATTCGTCAAGGTGTGAGAGAAAGATGTAACTCTGAATTAAAACAATCACTGTAGCTGTTTATAGAAGTGAAGTATCCACTTATGTAATGTGATTACCTTGTTCTTTAAGTGTCAATGACAATTACATACAGTCATCTCCACCATATTATATGATCTGGCTGTGCACCTAGTTCATTGGCTGATCAAGGTGGGAGGAGGACATCTAGCACCTGTTTCCAGTGATCCGATTGGAAGACATCAGTTTGGCACCTTGGAATTGATTCCTAGACAGGAAGGAAAGAGGGGGAGGCAGAGAAGAGAGAGAAAATGAGCAATAAGGAGGGAAAGAGAGGGAGAGAGATGACTTCAGTTGAAAAGCAGCCCAACCCATCTGAAAAAGCCATCAGTATCCCTGCTCTTCTAATGGGGAAATGGTAGTACTTAGGAGTGGACAGATGACATGTTTCACATGGATTTTTCCCCCCGCCAGTGTGCTCCCAGGCCAAGTCACATGCTGGGGTGTAGGCTCAGTCCCAGCAGTGCACTGAAATAAAATGAACGCTCTCGCCCTATGACAAGGCATGTTGCTAAGCATCATCCTCAACCCCTCCGCCTATCTTTGGTCCTGTATGGCTCAGTTGGTAGAGCGTGGCGCTTGTGTTATAGGGTGGACTTTAGCTCTCATAGGAATTGAATCTTCACCGATCTTTGCATGATGATCTCACAAATAATTGACCTTGATCGATTGCTGATTGCCATTCAGTGATTGCATGTGTGCTGTGACTTGGAGGTTTGCGGTGCTTAATTGTATGAGCTTTCTCAACCACCCTCCTCCCGTGATTGGAACATCCCTTAACTATGCTCTCTCTTTCACTGCAGTTCACGCCCTTGGTCTCGTTGATAACCCGTGGTGCATTTGTGTTTGGGGTGGAGCACCTGTTAGGGCAGTGTGCCAGGAGCGCGAGAATACAAATGTTTTGAGCAGCGGAGGTCTGGTTGGTGCTAGCTTATAGCGGTGTCTGTTCTAAACAATTTGCCCTGCTTTCAAGGGGTTTTTGTCTTCTTTTTTTTATTTTTATGGGAGAGCACCGCGGTGATGGTGGCTTCGCTGGGTATTTGTAACTATTAATAATCTGATCATTTATTGCTCTTAAAGTGACGCTAATGTGATTGTAATCCTAGGTATTATAGTTGTCTGAGTAGTGTGCAAGCCACCATCTGGGTATGTATCACTGCCTGTTATTTATAATGGCGACGTTAAAACAGACTATGGCCAGATAGTTTCACTTACAACATTTAAAATATATATTTTGTATTTGATTTAAAGTGTTGCCTGTTCCATTGTCTTGCTCATGACCCAATCAATATGTTGAGTGTCACAAACCTGTCTTGTACTGGTTGAGGTGTTCCACCTCATTAAACAGGAACCGACGTAGTCTGGTAGGTGAGCCATGTTAGTCTCGGCTCGGGTGGGATACTTGCATTGCCAGGATTGTGGGTTTCATTCCCAGGGCCACCCAGAAGTAGCGCCTGCTAAATGTCACGTTATATATTTATTGGGTTGTCTTCATTGAGCTACCTTGTCTGTGTAGACCTATCGCTTATTTCTGACCAGAGAAGGTCCCCATAGATTTTGTTAGTAATTCTCATGCAAATATCAATAACATGGCTTAAAGTATGTTTTCTCTCTGCCCCATGGCAATGTGTAGAATTGCAGGAAATGAACTTCAATTTCTCTCTACTGTCAAGGGGGTTGACACACTAATGTTTTGCTGCTAGGTGGGGGGGCCCCAACCAAATCTCGCTTGGGGCCCCCACTAGACCTTGCCCACTGTGGAGTGGAACTAATCATATAGGCAGTCTGTCTTGTCAGCTGCTCTGAGGGACAGGTCTAAATATAGGCCTGTTACTGATTGCCATAAGACACCCTATAGCCTTGATACTGGTGACTGAGGGACCAAAACAGTTCCTGTTCACTATAGGATCTCTGGCTGGGTCTGAAAGTATCCCAATACACCTATTGGTGGTGGATTGGGTTAGCTACCCCCATACAATGTAGAAGTGTTTTGAGACCGAGAAAATGCCATCTTAAACGCTATCCATTACGAATAGGAATGTGCAGCATTTAACTGGCACATGGACACACAAACCTCCTCTGTCTTTATATGACTGTGCGAAGTCCTAAAATAACCACATGTCGGAGTTATGCTCTAGCTGTGTGCGACGCACACAATTGACTGGGTGAGGACCAGACCCCAGGCCTGGCATATACACCCACTCCCCAGAGGCCGGAAGCAGGGACACTGGATTTGGAGTGGCTCAATCAGTGGGCAGTTTTCCCCAGAAGAAGCCCATTAATATTCTGAACAGACAGTCTCGATGGGAATTTGTCCCCTCCGAGCCCAATGGGTGGTCCTTTTTAAATGTAAAATACTACACCAAAAGAGAACCTAGCAACTTCCAACCCTCGGACAATGGACTGCTTTAGAATGCACAAATAGATGTGATTTGGTTATGTGTGGGAGAAATACCAACCCGAAACGGTGGAGGGGAATTAATAAAGTAAATGTATTGAAGAGCGAGTGATTGTGTGTGTTTACATGAGTGTGTGTGTCTGTGAAAGGTGTATTAGTGTGTGTTTATGTGTGAGAAAGTTTACTAAACAAGAAAATGACCTAATCAAATAAACAATCAGTATTCCATGGCCTCCTTGCTGCTTGAACATAAAAAAACACAATACCATACCCAAGTCAGGAGTCATTAAAAACAATGGTAAGTAGCATTTGCTAATTCAGTAACAACCCCCAGGGCAAACTTGTTTGCTTATGTTGGTGTGCAAAGCCCACTGTATGAAAATCACATTGACTTTATGGTGCTCTTGGGCTGCATTACTTACTGTATGATTCCGTCCAGTTCTCTTCACATTCTCCAACTCCTTGCTGCTTCTGGCAACATCCATGTCCCCCCCCCCCCCCCACACACACACACCCCGTCATCTTCACATCGAACCCCTCTGTCTTGGGTCCATTCACCCCACTGCCCCCGTCACTACAGCAGCCCACTGTCATTGTTCCTAGGGACCAGCACAAACGAGACGACTTGACCCCTTCGTGCCCCCCCCCCCCCCCCCCCCATTTCCTCTCCTTTCAAACTGCCTAGCCTCCCGAAAGCAGTGCCTGGACACAGAGGAAACTGTACATCAATAAGGACCGGCGAGACAGGATTTTTTTTTTACTACACTTCACACAGAGGCCGATGGAGAGGAACATTGGTCTCCCCTGGCAACAGACGCCCACACGAGCCAGAAACAGTAGCCTATATGGTCCCTAGCCTGGATATTGTGAGGTCCGTCAGGTGCTAGTCCTGTTTGTCTGGGCTCTTACACAAGTGGGAGGATTTATAGTATCTTCATATTTTCTCTCTTGTTTCTTAGGATGGCCTTGGTGCATACAATGTGGCTCTGAACATCCCTGCTTGCCACAGAGCCAACATTCTCAACCGCGTTTCCACCTTCTCGGTTGGTGAGAGCCAGTGGTGCTCTATTGGTTTTGAAATTCCTGGACTGCATCCACCCTTGTTGGAACCCACCACAAAGGGCCAGTAAAGGGTGATCTCTAATATATTATCTCTCTTTAAAAGTGTGGACCAACCTGGTGCCTCATCTGAGTAAGGCCCATTGCCTGTAGACTACAGTAGGGTCACGGTCTGAATGTGGTCCAACAGCTTAAATGACACCACACTCTCATCTCTGTAAAAACAAGCATGCCCATCCCCAAATTGACAGCAGGACCAATCAACAGCCGCCAGCTACCTTCTCCCATCTCCATATCCCATTACCACCAATCTCCTCAAACAGCCTCAGATTATAGGCACCTAAGTATGATTATGTTTAAATGCATGCTATCATTTGGTCTGCATGGGCAGCAATAACACCTTTGGCTGAGTAAATAGACATAGAGAATGGCTGAGCCCCCCTGTAACTGATCCATAGGGAGACTTTAGCACAGTGGTGGGCTAGGATAGGCTTGTTTAGAGAGCCCTGGATCAATGCAGGGGACCATGGATGTGGCAAACCTGGGGGGAGGGCTCTATTGGGGGTAGACCATCATTGCTTAAGTAAGCAGTATTTGGTGGGGCAAGGGAAGGGGGTACCTGGCTACTGTACCAGGAAGTTAGCTAGCTACTGTATCAGGGAGTTCTAAACCCACCTCCCTGTTTCTCTGTATAAATGGCATTCAGACAACTTGAGAGAGGAATTAACTTTTTAGAATTGACGGTCAACTTCTGTCTTCGGTCCTAGTTCCACGTCCAGAAAGACAGTTCAGAGGTTAGTCAGAAGATAGCTTTATGGAGCGATGGTTCAGCGAGAGAGGAGGGTGAGAGGAGGGTTGAAGGGGGGCTCCTGGGGCTCTGAATGTTTGGGCGAGGGTCTAACACCATGACAGGCGCTGGGTTTTTTATGTGCGTTTGGGGTTAAGACAAATGGTCAATGGTAAATATCCCTGAGTTATTTCACAGTGACCCAGCATTTCCCAGAAGACAGTCAAAGCAGCGACCTGGCAGTGCACTCCATCTCCCAGGACTGGGGTTTATGAAGAGGAACGGTACACACACACACAGACACACAGACACACACACACACACACACACACACACACACACACACACACACGTTATCGCTCCCTCTCTTGCTGTCGCTTTCTTTTTCTCTATCACTCTCTCTTGCCAATTTTTAACACGTATTGCTATTCATTCCTAATCTATTTCTTTTACTTACATGTTTTTTGCTGGGCATGAGCTGTTTCTCTTCTACCAACACTCCACCCACCCACCTACAACATCCTCCAACACCCTTCCCCCTTTATACACACATCCACACATGCACTTACAGACAGTCACACACAAACTCAGTTGCCACATGAACCCATGACGCTGCCCTAATAGATGGGCCGGTGTTTGGACTCTGACAGCTCCGATACATCACTATGGTTGAACCCAGTCTGTGTGGCTCTGGTTAGCCAGATGTAGCCTCTAGTTCAGTACTACATCTGTTGGTTCTGCTCACCACCTGGTGTACTGCACTGCACAGGGGGGCCCCATCAGAGAAGTGTTTGCGTGTGGTGGGGGATGGGGGGTGGTGGTGGTATCTAAACGTTGTTATAGCATCTATGGTATCTGGTAGCGTTTAGCCAATGAGTTGTACACACATCGATCAAGTCGCACCGATCAAACCGCAACCGCACCGATCAAACTAGCACATGCCATCCCTTCAAAGGAGCGTATCACCGGCATCGCTATCATACAACAGCGGTCCAGGGCTCTGAATCGTGCGAGGGTTGTTCTCGGGTAATTAGTTAAGGTCGTTTTGAGTGAGTAAGGATATGTCAGAGAGTGACTGGAATACTGGTTAGCAGGCCAACATGTCTTCAGGACTCACTCCAATCCATGTAGACAAGACATTAGCCAAAGCATGCAGGACTCTGTCATCTTTGAAATGTGCATTTGATTGTTATTTGCTGTAGTTTCAGGAAATGACACCAATGGTGAGATTATAGAGGAATGTCTCTCTTGTTCAATCCAGACTTTAGTGTAAGCATATTACTCTGCAATGATTAATAACAGAATAATAGCACTAATATAGCATAAATCCATTCAGAAAAGTGAAAGTTTCTAATGGCCTCAAAAGCTATGATGCACCAAAAAACTATTCCTAAATACATGTATGTTGTTATTTCAACACTTGATATTACTAGAGTGATGTGATGCCTGGGGAGTCGAGCTTTCCTCTGGTTCGACTTCACTGTCTCAGTCTCACAAAAGGGACCTGTCACAGGGGAGAAGAAGGTCCCACTGCTCTCCATTTTGGCACGGAGAGAGAAAAGAGGTGTGTGAGAAACAGTGCTTGTTAGGTTCTGCCAATGTGGGGTAAGCGGACGGCTCTGCTTTTTAAATTGAGGGATGAAGAGCAATAAATTCTAGTAGAGTCTGAGAGAGAGAGAGAGAGAGAGAGAGAGAGAGACAGAGAGACAGACAGACAGACAGACAGACAAGGCTTCATTTCAATCATATCCTCAGGTTATGTTGAACAGCTCATTTCTTTTGGCTCATACTTTTTATACTGGCCTGTGGAACTTTTTCACAACATTGCATCATGTTCCAGCAAAAAAACCACTGAACTGTACTATTAGAATGTCCTACATGCTGCCTGTCTTCAGCCAGTAAAGACTGTGCCAAGTCCACCGTGTATTGGTTGTGTGGCCAAGGTTAATGGTTGGAATTCATCAGGACTGGAGAGACCATACGGTGGTGTTATTTTATTGTTGCTCTTTAATTTTTTACATTTTTAAACTTACATTTTTAACACTTATTTTTCTTAACTGCATTGTTGGTTAAAGGCTTGTAAGTAAGCATTTCACTGTTGTACTCTGCGCATGTGACAAATAAAATTGGATTTGATTTGAACCAGTGCGGATAGAGCAGGCAAGCTAGACAAGTGTAGCCTACAGATGTTGGACCTTCGTTTAATAACTCCTGTGCTTCTGAGAATGTTCCTGCACGGCAGGAAATGCAAACGTGTAGGGTACTCAAGGTTAAAAAAGACTTCAAAAGTTTGTAATTTCCACTTTAAAATGTCAGACTTGATTTGCCCTAACGAAAAATGTGACTCGTTTCAGGCAACTAGGCGTATGTCACAAGTCACGACTTCACGGGAGAGTATTTTGAATGTTATTTTTTTTAAATTTATCAAAATATATTTTTGGGGGCAGAAATGCCTTCTGAAACAATTTAACTGTCATGTGCCTTAACAGCAAACTTGTATGCCATCTGTAAATACAAATAAAGTTGTTAAATTACAAGCCTAGTTGGTTTAGCCACAGAAAAAGACAGGAAATGTCCTGCTAGCCATGATTGGCTGAGATAATGAGTGGGCTGGACATGCCGAGAGATGAGTTTGATTGGTCTGCCATGTAGCATCTTCTGTCTATAAAATGAGCTGCTCGTTATGCGTAGATCATCCTTTCTACTGCAGTTTTTTCCAAATCTATAACATAGAGAACTGCAAATATTATGCTACTGCTCTCAATAACATATCAGGCGCTATCGACAAAGGTTAGTGGGAAAAAGCTGTAATGGACCACTTTCTGGAAGACAATCGTGCCATGTTGACTCTCTCTGACTCTGAAAATGAATCAGACAATGAGGAAATCCCTGATTTAGGTTAAAACATTTTAATTGAAGAAGACATTGTAGAGAGTCTTCTGAAGACAGTGATGGGGAAGAAACAGCGTTCAACAGGGTTGTTGGGTCTACAGCTGCACCATCGAGAGCATGGGTTCATCACTGCCTGGTATGGCAACTGCTCAGCCTCCGACCGCAAGGCACTACAGAGGGTTATGCGTATGGCCCAGTACATCACTGGGGTCAAGCTTCCTACCATCCAGGATCTCTATACCAGGCGGTGTCAGAGGAAGGCCCTATGAAATTGTCAAATGCTCCAGCCACCCTAGTCATAGACTGTTCTCTCTTCTACCACATGGCAATTGGTACCAAAGCGCCAGGTCTAGGTACAATAGGCTTCTAAACAGCTTCTACCCCCAAGCCATGAGACCCCCCCCCCCCTCTTTTACGCTGCTGCTACCCTCTGTTATTATCTATGCAAAGTTACTTTAATAACTCTACCTAAATGTACATATTACCTCAATTACCTCAACTAACCGGTGCCCCCACACATTGACTCTGTACCGGTACCACCTGTATATAGCCACGCTATTGTTATATTTACTGCTGCTCTTTAATTATTTGTTACTTTTCTTTCTTATTATATATATATTTTGTTAAATGCATTGTTGGCTAAGAGCTTGTAAGTAAGCATTTCACAAATGTCTACAAATGTTGTATTCGGCGCATATAAATACCATTTGATTTGATGTGATTTGTTGCCGCGGAAGAAGTTGACCGAGTTTTGAAATCAGTGGAATGTCTGGTAGAAGCAGACTATGATATAAGGAGATGAATATAACCATATTACATCTTCAAACTAAGGGCAACCATGGCATCTGTGACAGAGAGGGAGAAAGATCTGATGATTCTTATAGCATTGCACACTGTCAGTGTGAAGCAGAGTGACTTGACACAATGGGCCAAGCAAGCTGTACAAACAAAATGGAAATGACACAGGGCGTCTTATTTAATGAAAGGGGTTGCAGTCTGCTGTGAAGCATTCATCCATCTATACGGGTAAGAGTCTAGCTACATTTTCATATATTATAAGTTTCTAATTTTGTCAAAATTGTTTTCATTGCAAGTTAAAGCATACTGTTAGCTAGCGAGCTGACGCTAGATGGCTAGCTCACATTACATGTATGATCTGTGTGTAGTAATGTTATCTCACAATACCATTTTGCATTGCTAGTTATAGCCTAATGTTAGCTAGCTAACTAGCTAACATTGAACCTATTTAGTTAACTTTAGCTAGCTATGACAATCGGTTTGTTTTGCTAATACTCTATGGATTGGGATTATGGTTCATTGTTTTGCTAGCTAGCGACATGTCTAAACGAAAGACCCCAAGTTAAAGCTTACTGTTAGCTAGCTAGCTGACCTTAGATGGCTGGCTCGCTAGCTAACATTACGCGTATGATCTGTGTCGTAATGCGCATGCAAATGCCATTTGCATTGCTAGTTAAAGCCTAATGAACCTATTTGGTTAACTTTAGCTCGCTATGAGACTCGATTTGTATTTCTAGTACTCTATGGATTAGGATTATGGTTCATTGTTTAGCGAGCAAGTCTAAACAAAAGACTCCACTTCGCCAGATGATTACATGACCCATCAAGTTATCCAGGTGTGACTGACGGCAATTACAGCTATCTATTGTATAATAATGGCAAAATGTTTGTATCTGGAATTTGTCTTTCAGCATCAGTAGAACACACCTGACTCTCCTCCACTATTCATAAAAAGAGATTGTTCTAGTGCCCCCCCATCAAAAAGAGAGCTGGCCCAAGCAAGGCAGGTTACACCTGAAGCATCAGGACTTGCAGTGAGTTGTGGATTTCAACAGCAACTACGCAGAGGATAATGCAGTAGTGTTGCCAGGACGCCACCCAGGACACAAACACTTTGGTTGAAAGCTGCTGCCATCCCATGAGACAAAATCAGCGGTGTGGCATCTCTACAAGGAATCAATGACAACACTCCATATGTAAAGCATAAACAACACGTTTTGATTATTTAATTGACCTCCAACATGATTGACACCACTTTTATTGGTCTCACATTATTTCTGCATTTTCCAGATGTATGTGTCGTCGGGCTGTCTTTCTTCAGGAATCTGTAGAGAAAGCTGCGGGCCCACATCTCAAGCACTAAGCCCAGGACAGACCTGGACACCTGACTCGTACTTCTTATCTAAACTTGGGAGGTTGAATTGATTGCTGTTAATTGTTATTTCCTGTTTTACAGCTTCAATGCTCTGGAGCCTGGTGTTGTTGTCACCAAGGAGTGTTCGGACTCAGTCGGGACCAGGTTTCAGCTGCTGTGCACCGCTGACATCCTTCCTCCCACAGATGGTCTGCCTGTACAAGCACCACCTGGACTGGACACAGCTAGACAAACATATATTTTTCAGATGATCAGGAAGTTTTGCGACGAAGAGGCTATGGACATCACATGCCCTGCACCAAAGTCAAGGGAAGGACAGAAACAGGCTCTCCAAATATAGATTCCCTTGTTCATGCGTGGTTCGGACGGACCAGTTCATCATTGGGGGCAAGGTCCCAATCATCAGCACTATCTGCAGTGCCTCTATTCAAATGACTCTCTCCTAACACATATGTTGCTGCTACTATAAAAAAATGTATCCTGCTTCTCAGCCACTTTACCCCTGATTGTATGCATATAACTACCTCGTCTATCACTGATATTGTTATTGATATTGTACTTGTACATACTGTATATGTACAAGTAACCATTTCACTTTCCCATTATATCATTTATTTCACATGACCGATCAATTTAGACAAGTGTGTCTGGGTAAACGTCATCTAATATTCATCTAATATTTTTATCTAGACACTTTCTGTTTACCTGGAATTTTTCCTTATCGTAGGCTATTACTTTTCCCACTTATAGCCTTAATATTTATCACACTGCTCACTGTTTAGCACATTACCTCACATGTGAATCCTTAAAGAGATGGGTGGGGCTGGCTTAAGAGGGTGTGAACAATGCTAAATGGGTGTAGACAAAGGAGAGCTCTCCAGCAGGTGTACCAAAACATTCAAAGGCTATTTTCTCAAAAGTGTGGTTACAAGTTTATCCATTTTCAAAGCAGAATTACTTTTCCATTGTTCCTCAAATACAGTGTATGATATACCATTTTGTAGCTCTGTGACTCTGCTTTTATCCAATGTAAAAAAAAACACAATTTCAAATGTTACATAAGACCAAATCCAGGTGGTCGGTCACAAACTATCAAGCCCAACAAAAAAATGTCTATTAATTATAATCCAGATAGTAATTCACATTTCCTATTGCTACAGGATTATTTTTCTGCTGTAGCAAACTGTATCAAATTAAGATCCTACATCTGTATGGTGCCAAATAATGTCTGTCTGTCTGCTTACTCTTGTTCTTCCCCTCCTTGCCCCTCTATCCACTCTATCCTCTGTGCATCAAACCTATCCCCCTCATCTTCCCACTCTGTCTATTCTCTCTCCCTCTCTCTCCCTTTCTCAATATTTCTCTATCCTTATCCTCTCTTCCACTCCTCTACCCTTTCTCTTTCTCCTCTACCCCTCTCCCTCTCCTTCTCCTCTACCATCTCCCTCTTCTTCTCCTCTAACCTCTTCCTCTACCCCTGTAGGCTCACATTGCTGACCTCAGCCCTCCTGGTACTGTTTGTAATTTTACCCCAACGATTGCGGCTCCGGCAGGCAGGCAGGCACCGCAGCAGTAACATTTGGTCACCAGATTTCCCTCTTCCTTCTCCTCTCTGCCTTTTTCTCCTCTCGTAGAGTTCGCCCAGCACAGAGAGAAATGGACGACGGTGGTGGCAGAGAGAAGAGTTTGAGGACACGTCAATCACACAGTTACTTTACCAGACCACGTCCAGATGGAAAGATGGCCAGGCAGACAGATAAGTAGAACACCATGTAGGAACAGAAAGAGAAACACTGGGAGCGAGTGGGAGAAGGACAGTTTGAGAGGGAGGAGAAAGTGAGAGACAGAATGGAAGAGGAGAGGTCCCCCACAGGAATAATATCTCCCATCCCTGCTTGGGGTGGAAGGAGGGGCTGCCGGGAGGAAAAAAGACAAGTCAGACTGTTGCAATCTTATCTCGTTGTCATTAACTGTATCCTGCTGTTTCTACCTCCTCCTCCTGCAATGTGTGAGGAACACTTCCCTCACTACTTAGCTTTCTACAAACCAAGGAGATATTTAAAACAGAAGGACTGTTTTACTGTAGGTCTCAGAACAACTCCGATATAGAATCCAATACAGACAATTTGTCAATTAATTTATTAACTCATTAAATGCCTCTCGTACATGGCTAGCAACAGGTCAGCTGACAAAACACAGAGTAGAGTGTTAACGACATGGGGAATGGGGGGTAGGATGAGGGGGTAGGGGAATTCAGGGGCGAAGTGACCTCAACTCCCCCTGTCAGGAATCCCCTGGTGCCCTTGAGTGGAAATCAAGGCTCTCATCCCCCTCCGCTGCATGTTGGGGTGGGATCCCCCTGTCTCCCCCCTCCTCCCACCAACGCCCCTCCACAGCCCCTCAGAGTACCTAACTCCCCCCAATCACACTCCATGCTCCCATGGGGGGGGGGGGGGGGGCGGGGGGGGGGGGAAAGCAATGATGGTGCCAATGATGTAATCAAGTGCTCATTTGTCATTGTGAGTGACAGGTGCCAGTGCACAGGGTGGCCAGTAGCTGTAGGCCTGACGTCTTGATTCAATTTCACGAGTCTAAGGGGCTCCCTTATAATCGTCAGATACAGACACGTACAGTAGCAGACACAGAAACACAAACACAGGAAAGCACACACACAGGAACACACACACCATCCCAACATGATATCATAGGAAAACGTAATTCCGTCACAATTTTTAAAAAAACGTTAGGCATCAGCCAATTGAAGCTTCTGTCAATTAGCCATGTTCCCAGCAGGCTTTGCTGTGCCAATGGGAAAAGATGAGCGTCAGCTACTTGAAGCTTATGTAAATACATTGCGGTCAAGGAGAAAAGAGGAGCATCAACCAATTTACACGTATATTAATACATTGCATTCAATGGTAAAAGAAGCTAGATTGACGTTTATGTCAATAGATTGCATTCAATGGGAAAAGATGAGTGCCAGACATACTGTATTAGTGTGACAGGGAGAAGGTTGTAGCCGCTAAGCCATCTTGTTTAACAACACATACATACATACAACTAAAAACAACAAAATACAAGTTCTTAACAGCTGTGGAGCATAGTGCTTAATTTGATTCTCTGTAGCAAGGCAAGCAGCAGCCATGATCGTGAGATCACCGCAAACATTCGACGACAACAAATAATCTGAGCGCTCCGCACATATGAACCATTATCTTCAGCGCTGTCACTCGAACAACGAGCTATCCAATGAGATTCAATATCAGCTTTCAAATAACAATTTACGAAGTGCGTACAGCTGAGCACGGCATGCTGCTGGGAGAAGGAGGGCGGATCTGGAGCGAGATGGGCACTCGCGCGTCCAGCACATTTACAAACTTGTTAATGGGATTTGGATTAGGCCACACCTAGTGGTGTACAGTACTTCAGTAAAAATACTTTAAAGTAGTACTTAAGTCGTTTTTTGGTGGTATCTGTACTGTACTATTTACACCATTACACCGTTTACACCATTACATTACTAAAGAAAATAATGTACTTTTTACTCCATACATTGTCCCTGACACCCAAAAGTACTCGTTACAATTTTGAATGCTTAGCAGATGCAAGACAGGAAAGCAGTCCAATTTACACATCAAGATAATATCCCTGGTCCTCCCTACTGCCTCTGATCTGGCGGACTCACTAAACACAAATGCTTTGTTTGTAAATTATGTCTGTGTGTTGGAGTGTGCCCCTGGCTATCAGTAAATAAAATAAAATAATTGTGCCATTTCGAGGCTTTATATAAGGATTGTGAAATGAGTTATACTTTTGATATTTAAGTATATTTTAGCAATTACATTTACTTTTGACTTTTAGACTTTTACTCAAGTAGTATTTTACTGGGAGACATTAACTTTAACTTGAGTCATTTTCTACTAAGGTATCTTTTTTTTTAATACTTTTACTCAAGTATGACAATTGGGTACTTTTTCCACATCATCCCCACTCTCGTCCTCCCAGAGCACACCGACCTGTACATGAATAAAAAGAATCTGCTGAACACGGAATTTATACGCAAAACCCCATCCCACACTCACAGGCAGCAGCTGGAACTAATCACAATGAAGTGAATCATATCACATTGGCTACATGCCACTGACTGATCGAGCCTTCAGTCATACGTGAATTGTGAACCTGATAAACCTCATGCAGGTTTTGTCGAGAACCAGAGCACGCACTTACACGAAGACACCAACGAGTTGAAGAAGTAGAAACATTTCCATGGCAGGTCCATTTCAGGGATCATTTCCATGTCAGGTCCACACTGTTAAGGAATTCAATTTGGAGTGAGTGTAGGTTAACCAGGCTATTGGCGGAGATGGCTTCCTGGCTGTAGTTTGATTGGCAGGTGGAAGGCCCAAGCCTGCAGCCTTGTCTGATGCTGTGCTGGGAGACAGTAGCACGCTGAGACACATCTGTCTCTGTCACACACACAGACAGCACAGCACACTGCATCTGGTCTGTGAGGTGGTCTTTTTTTTTGGAGAGATTTAGGTATACTTGAAAGTAACATTTTTTTGTTATTTGTACCAGTAGCGCGCAACACTTACACAAATACACAGGCATACGCACACCTACAAAATACACGTAACAGTTTCTATAACTGGATCACTGAAGAGTGTCAAGGAAACGTGAGCCGAAATAGCGATACGTCACGCAATCAACCAGACAATCAATCAAACTTGAAGCAATCAAAGCTGTCAAATTCAGCATGAGTCATTAATCATACATGTCAAATAAAATAAAATAAAATACAATTTTATTGGTCACATACACATATTTAGCAGATGTTATTGCAGGTGTAGCGAAATGCTTGTGTTCCTAGCTCCAACAGTGCACTATTATCTAACAGTGCAGAAGTATCTAAAAACGATTCACAACAATACACACCAATCTAAAAGTAAAATAATGGAATTAAGAAATATATGAATATTAGTTTGACATTGCTCAGAGTGACATTGACTAAAAAACAGTACAATAGAATAGAATATACTGCATGGATGTGTTGGGTCCCCTGGTCTTCTTGTAGCAGAGGTACCAGGGGCCCCACCACTGAGCCCTGGGAGCTTGTCATAGTTTGAACACTGGAGGTCACGGAGGAGGCAGGGCCTTCAGTCGCATATCCGCACGCTACGGCATGTTGAGAGGGCCATTTATCAACGTCAGACCTCCCTCCTCTCCTCCGTTCATCCTCTCCATCCTTCATTGTCTCTGTCTCTATCCATCTTTCCCAGCCACTCATCTGTCCATTAAACTCTCCACTGGTCCTTCAATCACTTGTTTGACTTTCTCTGTGTGTGGGCAGCATCTCTCGATCTATCATCTCGGCTGTCATCTTTGTTCATGTACAATGTGGGACTATTCAAACATATAATATAACTTCCTTACATTCAAGAAATAACCCAAATAGACATTATCTTACACTCAAAGAACTGCACACAAGCTCTCATCAAGAGATGGGGTTTCTAAGGTCCCACAGTTGACCTTCATTCAATCTCCATCAGAGAAGAGACCACTGACACAGGCCACTATGGGCAGTGCCATGTTACCTAAAACAACAACAACAACACAGACATACTGTTTAAACTTGTACATGACCTGTTTTCACCAAACACGTGAAATCCTGAGGGTCAAGATCTCTGACCTATGCCCCAAGGTCATTGTGATTACATCATTACAAACATCCTGTCATTTACCATACACCATGATAACATCCTGATGGCATCACCAACCAACCAAACCATCCATCTATCCATCAGATGATTGTTCCAGCGTTATTGTGGTGATGGTGATTGCGCAGTGCTGTGGACTGGTGATGTTGTCTTGATCGTGATGAGAACTTGATTATAGTGAGTGGTGCTGGCTGTAATTGTACAGTCCACCGACCCTCAGGACGGTGAATTAAAGTGTACTCAGTCAGCCGTGATGATGAGGGTTCACATCCAGCCCCAGAACCTGATTACCGGTCAACCTGCTGACCCCCGATCACAAACTATGGTGAACCGTGGCGAGGTAGAGCAGTTTCCTCTTCCTCATCGTTCCTCCCTTTCTTTCCTTTCTCTGGTCTTCTTTCTCCCCCTCATCCCTCTCTTCACCTTCCCCTTTATCTTCCTCTTTGCCTTTGCCAGCCTATACCCTGCGCCTATACTGCACACAACCCCTCCCTCCTTGTCATCTCCACTTCCTCCCCTTTCCCACTCCCAACTCTCCTTGGTCCCCCTTTCCCCTCCCCTCTTTTCCCTCTCCCTTGGTGCAATCACCTCTCTACACAATACCCATACCCTCTCCACTGACTACCCCACTCCCTCCTCCCCTCTCCCCTCTCCCCTCTCCCCCAACTACCCAACTCCCTCTCTCCCTCTCTCCCGGCCTTGGCTCTCTTTCCATCTACTCGAGTCTGCATCACTGACTTTCAGAGGACATGCTGACAGTTGTAGATGTAATATTTGGGGAGGGGGTGATGGTGGCCCCCTACCCCCTCCCGCCAGCTCAGTGTGCCCCCTGCCAGAGCCAGCGTCTGATCACTTCCATATGGGCCCTGGTCACCGCTCCAGACATGTTAACCTTAGATACACATACACACTCCTACACACTCCTACACACACACACACACACACACACACACACACACACACACACACACACACACACACACACACACACACACACACACACACACACACACACACACACACACACACACACACACACACACAATTAAGACGCACACTCACTGGGTTTTGACTGCCTGGTCATAACTCAGCTATTAACTTGGCTAATGGCACTGCCCTCCTCTGATGGGGAGGAACCGACCTGGGAGATTAAACGGAGATGTGATTGCAAGCCATACTGCTCTAAAGGGTGTATGGTTTGTATCACTTGGATTATAAGGCTCATACAGTCGATATTAACTAAATAAATCCTATACACCACCTCTGTCTCAAACCTTACATCCCCAATCCCCACCCCATATAACATTACAGACACCCATGGGCTGCCCTCTTTATGACAAACAAGAATACTCCCAAAGCAAATAAAATATCAGCTTCATCCCCTCCCAACTCACTGCTTAGAACAAATACTTCCGCCCCAAAGCCCCTTGACCAATAAAAACAAAGATTCTGGACAGTGGCGGAGTCTTTGATAACTGGATACACCATCCGGCCTCGTTCCCAGCTCCCCCCATCGGCAAGTTGGAGGGGAGGAGGAGTGATGCTGAGATTAACAGAATTCCGTAGGTGGTGTTGTGGAAGTGTAAACTGAATCCCTCTGGGCTTTCCTTAAGAGGAACTGGACTACACCCCGCCAACGGACATTTCCAAGTTTTCCCCGAAAATCTCTATGAAGTGAAAGCGCGTGGAAATAAATACAAATCCCACATGATCCTCGGTGCCATACACCTCTCTAATTACAGTGTTTTGTGCAATAAACTCCTCCTCTCCTCCGACTCTGTCTTTCCCCCTAGCCCGGCGCCCATCTACCCCACCCTGACTCTCCTGTGCCTCGTTTCACCACACATAGGTGTAAGTGAGACCTTGCTGTGGGCCAAATGGCCTATTTGCCTTTAGTAGGTTACAGTAATTGTGTTGGGTGAATTGCTCTCCGATACTATAGACTGAGGGTTTTTAAAGCAGGGAAGGAATAAAACATGTCCTGTCCCCAGGGCCTCTTGCGTAAGGCATCCATTCATGAAGTGTCTTGGCCGGGGCCGGTCAGCTAGGCTGGGGTTGCCTGGCCTGGGAAGGACTAGGTAGGGACTGGGGGTCCTCACATGGATGAACTACTCTGTCCAGAACAGAACGGAACATAACAGAACAGAACAGTGGAAAGCAATTTTTTTTACAACAGACCTGTGCGTAATAATCGAATAATAATCACTGCAGGTCGACTCCATTAAAAAAAAAGGAAAGATCCCAGAGCCTAGAGGAGGGGAATTTCCAGTTAGCCACTTAGCCCTATAAAGAGGTAATATGTCAAGTAAGAAAAATCAAGTTAAAAAAAATCACTCCAAAGTAAGCTAAAGGTTTAAAGTTTCCCTTAGGCACAGACAATTTGTAGAGTAGAATAAGCTTTCACTCCCCAACGTATAGGCTTACATTAGCCATGGCCCCCAGGTATGGCCCATGTATGGCCCAGGTATGGCCCAAGTATGGCCCATGTATGGCCCAGGTATGGCCCATGTATGGCCCAGGTATGGCCCAGGTATGGCCCATGTGTCACGGCCGTCCTCCTCTTCATCTGAAGAGGAGAGACGAGATGGATCTGAGGACCAATACGCGGCGTGGTAAGTGTCCATGGCAAATCTTTAATCAAGAAAGACTGAACACTATACAAACGAGTAACAAAAACAATAAACCAAATTCGACCGTGAAGCTACAAAATGAGACCTGTGCTGAAACAAGCCATCAACATAGACAATCACCCACAAACAAACAGTGCAACCCAGGCTACCTAAGTATGATTCTCAATCAGAGACAACTAATGACACCTGCCTCTGATTGAGAACCATACTAGGCCGAAAACATAGAACTGCCCCAAAACATAGAAAAACAAACATAGACTGCCCACCCAACTCACGCCCTGACCATACTAAATAAATACAAAACAACAGAAATAAAGGTCAGAACGTGACACCATGTATGGCACAGGTATGGCCAAGGTATGGCCAAGGTATGGCCCATGTATAGCCCATGTCCTTTGCCCTGAAAGCGTTTAACTCTTTGCTCCAGCTGACCCGCTGCCACCTTTAGCGTCTCAGCCGGATAGATCGGTATCTGGACCAGCCAACAGGATGTTAATACGCAGATTCACGCTCCAATGGACGATAAGGTTTCAGAGAGGCAATTTGCCAACACAGTTTAGTTGGAGCTTTGATACTGCCAATGAGTCATTTTAATTATGGGAAATCTCTTTATTTGCCAACAGATTTATCAATCCTAATTGCACTGTTTAGAAAGCATTGTCTGGTCTTGTGGAACACTGTGTTTTTGAAAGGTATAAAGGAAGAGGCTGAACTTTCGGATACATCCTTGTGTCAGTACGCAAATACACTGAATCGCATCGATAGGAGTCCGATTTTTTTTTCTAGTGTCCTAATGGACCACAAAGTGTAAATATGATCATTTTGGTCATAAGGTCAGTCTCGTCCAAAATTTGCAAGATTATTGTAAGTCACGGAATTAACTGTACCATGACAGTTTTTCTTGGGTTGGGAATATTTCAATTCTACCCTCACCCCCACAGCTGGCAGTATCCAAGTAATCATCATTTTTGGAGTGCAGCTGCACGCGACCAAATGTACACGGGACAATATTTAAAAATTCAATAGCTAAATATTTCAATCACTTATTGAGCGGTTCTGAAACATTTGTAATTATTTTGTTCTGAAACATTTTGTGTACAGAGCGCTCTGTGAACAGTGCAACATCAATTGCTCCGCACTTTGTGACAACTCTGGCCGTCCCGTTTCGCATTCCGTTCTCTGTCCTCATCTGAGAATGCAGTATGTTAAATCTGACACCTCATTTGCATATAGGGAGCGACACATCACATTTTCTGGCCTTTGAACGTCCTTGGCTGTGAACCTCGCAGCGCCGCTTGCAATACGACATATAAAAGGGGAGACTCAGCAAACACAGTCTCATCTCACTGTGGAAACAAATCTTAGTATTGAAACAAGATCACTTTCTCTTTGTCACAGGCGGACGAAATCACCTTGTGATTAAAGCTGAAGTTGTAGTGTGACAGCAGGCACTTGACTGGCGTCTGTGTGTAGCTCAGAGGACATTTGGCAGAAAATGCTCTGTCATCAGTTGTACTATAAACTGGTGTCAATTTTGTACTGTCGATAAAGTATTTGATAGTTATAAGAAAGGTGACATTTCATAGTAAGTCATTTATAATTTGATGGTTACAAATATTTAGAAAGCATTTCAATAATTCCGAGCCCTATTCCCCTGCCTTTGTTGAATACAAAAAAAATGTATATGATTGTTCATATTTTCACATTTAAAAAAAAATATTTGTACTGTGTACTTGAGCTTGTGTCCTCAAAGGTAACTACACCACAGTAATTTATAAAACATGTTTTACCTGAAAGGCAACATTTGAATCCTTCTGGCAGCATTACTACAGTATAAGCATTACTAGGTATTGTTTATGGCCCTCTCATGACAAACAATTACTTTTGGGTGTGTCTATTTACGCGGAAATCTACATGGTTTGTTTTATCTTTTACCAGATCTAACGTGTTATATTCTCCTACATTAATTTCACATCTCCACAAACTTCAAAGTGTTTCCATTCAAATAGTATCAATAGTATGCATATCCTTGAGATGCTTCAGGTCCTGAGCTACATGCAGTTAGATTTGGTCATTTTAGGCAGAAATTGAGATGAAGGGTCCGGTCCTTTTAAGGAGAGTTTTTGGCTCAATTTAGTAAGCTACTATAACAAACTCTACTGCTCTGATGAAGTGACTGTGAGGTAGAGAAAGGAAGGTCAGGATTATGAGGTAGGATCAAAGTACCATCCAATCCGGATAGCTCCCCGAATCCCACATCAAATTATGTCACTCTATGGGTTTTGTCACCTTGTGAATTCTCATGGAGCGTTTTATGGGGCTGTCCACCACACACCCGCCAAACCCACACTAAAATTCCTCTGACCACGATTTCAAATGAAACCCATGAAAAGAAACCTCTACACTTTTCCCTCAGGTGTGTGGTAGCAATGTGAGTCCAGTGCTGTGCAGTACTGTAAGTATTATGATTAGATACTGATCCTGCTGTTCGCCGGGAGGACAGGGCCCACCTCCAACACTAAGCTAGCTCCTGGGAAGTCCCTTTATGGAAACACCTCAACTTTATAACATAAAGCAGGCCAGGATCTGCCATCCCACATGTTATGAAGAGTTCCTCTCACTGCCTGCTATGAATTAATAAGACGACTGTAGACTGTGTGCGACTGTGTCGATGTGCAAAATGTTAGTGTGTGTGGTATATCGTGTGTGTGCGTACGTATCTTGGGGTGCAAGCATGTGCATGTACTCTATGCGTGCGAGCATGGGTGTGTGCGAGCTCACATGTCTGTCCACTGGGCTGTTCGCTGCTCGACAACTCAACGCTCTGTTAGAACGTAGCAATGGTCTCCCAGAGACAGGGGCAGGAGAGATGAGTCTGTAAGCCATGTGCTTTCAGCTGTTCCCTCTGGGACAATTGGATAAAGTCATCTGGACAGCCATTTGGACCCAGAAACAGGACATCTGTTGCACATTTCTCCCTTGTCAGGATTCATGGTAGTTTAGCTTTATTTGTTTGTTTCTCTTTGCTGCTCCTATCTTCTCAGTCATTTTTTATTGTCTGCCTGCCTTACTGCTGCTGCACGTCCAAATTTACGGGTCTTGCGTAAACCATTTAGGAAGAGTAGGGGTAGAATGTATTTGCCTGTGTGTGCAGGTGTGTTTACACATCTTTATGAGTGTTGTCACACATACAGTTTGTACAGTACGTGGGATCATGTCCCACTAATAGCTAAAAGAGTATGGAGTGATCCTTGCTCTTGTTGTGCGTCAGCTTCCTTCCATGACCTCAATGGTTTTGGATGCTGCCGCCCTGGTTTTGCATGGATCCGCTTTACAGAGGGGGTTAACCTAAGCCGGATCTAACCACGGAAAATAATTGGGTTGATTTCTATGTAATGGTCTGTTGGTCCCCACCACAATGTTGCCAAGCGCTAGCTGTAAACTACAGCTTTCTCACATGGACTAGGCCCCTGGCCAGGCCTCAGACCGGAGTTAGAACATATAGGGGAAGGGTGGGGTGGGATGGGATGGGGGATTAAGATAGGACAGGGTGTGGGTGTTAGCTATTGGATGTCTTCGACCACCCAGACCTCTTCTTTCCCAGGCTAGCCCAATTAGACACCTGCACAGACACACAGCCGACCAGACGTGCGCACACACACACACACCTTGCTACCATTGTTTACCCTGCGTCCTTCTCCCCACTCTGGGGGCTCTTGGCAGCAGCTTCTCTCTGACTGGGACCTGGCCTGAGGTTCTGCAGCATGCTCAGTTTTTACTGCTGGATTAAGTCATGCTTTTGTGTCCAAGGGACACCGTGAGACTTCCCATAATCCCCGCTTGCCACTGAGCTAACGAGGTAACGATGGAAACACCGTGACACGCACTCCCTCCGTCGCACCCTCTCCAGATCTAGCAAAGGCCCGAAAAGGATTTGAAAATAGGAAAGCCCTCTCTCAATGGGTGCTCTCACTTCAGAACCGTCCCCTTTTCTTGCTCTCTCTCTCACACACTCTTTTTCTGACTCGCTGTGCCTCAAAAAGAGCACTTCAAGGTTATTATAGTTTAGTCTTTATATTAGTTTCTATTTCTATTAGTTCTAAGATTTTATTTGAAATTTTAGTTTTAGTTCATTTTCAGATCCAATTTACTAGTTTTTATTTAGTTTAGGTTGTATGAAAACAGAAGGGCTCAGGGTTCCCCCCCCCCCCCCCCTCAGGTGCACATTTAGTTTGTTGCCCCCAGCACTACACAGCTGATTCAAATAACCACCTCATTATCAAGCTTTGATTATTTGAATCAGCTGTGTAGTGCTAGGGCAAAAATCTAAATGTGCACCTGGGGGGGGGGGGGGGGGGGGGAATCAGTGAGATGACGTAGATGCACAACGTAAACAGTAGTAGTGGGTCAATTTCCTACAACCACGAGCGTTGAAGCGCAAGGATAAACTTCTCTGCTGTTTTGTTACCAAAGCAAATGCATTGTAGCTGCGTGAAGCGCACCCGTGGACCTGTGTAGATACTGTGTGTGCATCTGCTCATCTCGATGGGCGCGTTCGAGCAGATCACTTTTGCCAAGTCGGTAACCATCGTTGCTCGCCACCTTTCAAAATGTGTTGCATCATGGGGATAAAAATTGTCCGACTTGCACATTCATGTCGACTGCATGAACTTTAGAAAAACACTAGATTCTGCAGTTGCTCTTCACCATCTTCATCCTGCTGTCATCGCCTGCATTGTGGGAGGCTCTATTGTCAACTAGGTTTTTTTTGTTTGGTCTGAGAGTCCTTTAGATGACTTTAGGCAAACTCCAAGCGGGCTGTCATGTGCCTTTTACTGAAGAGTAACTTCCATCTGGCCAGTCTAAAGGCCTGATTGGTGGAGTGCTGCAGAGATGGTTGTCCTTCTGGAAGGTTCTCCCATCTCCACAGAGGAACTCTGGAGTTCTGTCAGAGTGACCATCAGGTTATAGGTCACCTCCCTGACCAAAGCCCTTCTCCCCCATTGCTCAGTTTGGTCGGGCGGCCAGCTCTATGAAGAGTCTTGGTGGTTCCAAACTTCTTCCATTTAAAAATTATGAAGGCCACTGTGCTCTTGGGGACCTTCAATGCTGCAGGCATGTTTTCGTACCCTTCCCCAGATCGGTGCCTCGACACAATCCTGTCTCGGAGCACTACGGACAATTCCTTCGACCTCATGGCTTGGATATTTGCTCTGACATGCACTGTCAACTGTGGGACCTTATATAGACAGGTGTGTTCCTTTCTAAATCATGTCAAATCAATTGAATTTACCACAGGTGGTCTCCAATCAAGTTGTAGAAACATCTCAAGGATGATCAATGGAAACAGTGTCACGTTCTGACATTTATTTTCCTTTGTTTTGTCTTTATTTAGTATGGTCAGGGTAAAGGCCTGATTGGTGGAGTGCTGCAGAGATGGTTGTCCTTCTGGGCAGTTGGGGTGGGCAGTCTATGTTTTGTGTTTCTATGTTTAGGTTTCTGTTTCGACCTAGTATGGTTCTCAATCAGAGGCAGGTGTCGTTAGTTGTCTCTGATTGGGAATCATACTTAGGTAGCCTTGGTTTCACTGTTGGTTTGTGGGTGTTTGTTTCCGTGTCTGTGTTTGTCACCACACCGGACTGTTTCGGTTTGGTTTTCGTTCATGTTCACATTTATTGTTTTGTATTTCTTAGTGTTCAGTTTATGTTTTATAATAAACAATATGGACACTTACCATGCTGTGTTTGGGTCCGATCCCTGCTACACCTCCTCTTCAGACGAAGAAGAGGAAATCTGCTGTTACAAACAGGATGCACCTGAGCTCAATTTCGAGTCTCATAGCAAAGGGTCTGAATACTTATGTAAAGAAGTTGTTTGTTTTTAATTTTGTATAAATTAGCATACATTTCTAAAAACCTGTTTTCACTTTCTCACTGTGGGGTGTTGTGTGTAGATTGATGAGGATTTTATTTTGAATCCATTTTAGGATAAGGCTGTAACGTAACAAAATGTGGCAAAAGTTAAGGGGTCTGAATACTTTCCGAATGCATTGTATTGATTGTACAATGTGTACACACATAGCATTATAGTATGACATGACAGTTTGTGACTGTGTGATATAGGGGTTAGTTACATGTTTATTTTGACTTTTGGAGTGAAATATAAAAGGTTAAGTATAGTTTTAGTTTTTCAAACGGGTTTGTTCATTATTTTATTTTAGTTTACTGTATTGTTTTTTCATGGATAGTAAAAAAAAACAGTTTTAGTTCACTATAATGACCTTGGAGCACCCACACTGATGTAGATAAATAATCTGTGACAAACAACGCCATAAAAAGCATCTGAACGTGTGTGTTGCTGGAAACTACTGGTGTCTGTTCTAGTGAGTTCTGGAACAGGGAGGCGCTGCTCATTCTGCCCCACCCCTAAAAATGGGTTCCTTATTCCAGCATAACATCTAATTTCATGGGTGGGTGGGTGGGTGTGGAGCTGTGTGTGTGTGTGTGAGTGTGTGTGTGTGTGTGTGGGGGGGGGGGGGGGGGGGGGGTGTTCATTCAGCTGAATGTCATACTTTCCTTTTTGGGAAAAAAAAGTATTTTTGAGGAGCAGCACCGGGACTGAACGGGAGCAGAGTGTACCTTTTCTCCAGGATCCTGTTTGGTGTGGCTTCTTTTCCCAAGGCAGCCTGCCTGAGTCCTGAGCCCTGAGTCCTTGTCTGGCCGGTGACCCATATGAGCCTGGCTGGCAGACATGCTCTCACTCTTTCTTTCTCTATCTCTCTGGTGCCTTCCGCAACTGTTGATTAGTCCCAAACTCATTATGATAGTGTGAGTGGAGAGTGGGAGAGAGGAAAACAGAGTGAGAAAGACAGAGAAAGAGGGAGGGAATCAGAGAAAGATAGAGAAAGAGAGGGAAGAGAGTGGTAGAGATGGAGAAATAGTGTGAGGAAGGTAGAGAGAGAAAGAAAGAGAGGGAGAGAGAGAGAGAACATGGGATTGCAAGGGCTTGGGAATATGGCGAATCGAATCAAGCCCCTGAGCACCCTCTGTGCCACTTTTCCATTGGGTTTTGTCGTGGGTGTATACCACAGTATACCTACATCTCTACAGACATGGAGTCCACAGTCATAACACTGAGGTCAGCCGTTGGCACTCGGTACCCACTCATAGCTGTCAGTCTGGCCCACTGGACCCAGGCACCAGAACTGAAAACCAGAGGTAGGCCAAGACTGGGCCCGGTCTTTCCACTGCTCCTGGTCAACTAGACTCATGTAAGAAACTAGCTAATCAGTTCAGAAAACAAACTCCACACTGGTGCATTGTGTGGCCCCTAATGCCAACGAAGTCTGTATTCCATCATCTTCGTAGTAGCAATTAATGCAATTCTCACCTTTCCCTCCGCTCACAATCCGCTTACAATCCTCCGCTCACAAGCCTCTTCTCACAATCTGCTCACAATCATCCACTCACAATCCGCTCACAATCCTCCGCTAACAATCCTCCACTCACAAGCCTCTGCTCACAATCCTCCACTCACAGTCCGTTCACAATCCTCCACTCAATCCTAGAAGTCCATTTGAAACTTTGTAAAGTAGACATTACTCATCATCCTTCACTTCCTCTCTTCTTGTTTCCAACCCTGACCTTTAAGCCAAATGCATCTTTGTTTGGTGATGGACATTTTAGGGAACTGTCTCTGAGTTTTCCACCGCCTCGTCCATAATGCTGTCACAGTCCACCGATTCATCTATAATCCTGTGATGATCAGGCAGGTGGGGCAGTCTTAGGGAAACTCTCCTCCATGCATGACAATGTCTAGGCTATGGCTATGGCCTGCAGAGACATGGTGACAAGAAGAAGTGATGGTGACTAAGAATAGACTAGAGCATCACCTCAGGGACAAACTGGGGTTGGGGAAGTGAGTGGCGAGGAAGAGTGCTCGGAGAGAAAGATGAGAGCTAATTTCCTGGAAGACCAATTTCCTGAAAGATCAATCACCATCGTCATCATCATCACAGGTCTAGAAAGGGAAAAGTCTTATAAGTACGTGTGTTTTAAAATGATACAGTCCTATACTGAAGTGGACAAATGCCCAGACTGACCCAGCCAGCCAGACATACAGACACTGCCCACCAGCCTTTCACCTTGTCCTATGAGAGGTTTAGGTTCCAGGGAAACTCCCTCGTCCTTCTATTCTCAAGCCTGGCAGTGAACAGAACGAGACAGAGAGACGGGGGGGGGGGGTGCCACTTTAGATTTTAGACGTCACCCCCCCCCCCCAACCCCCTTAAGGTTTGAAGGGTAGAAGCAACATGCTGCAAGCTCCAAACACCACGGACACAATCCTGGCTCCGAGCTCTTGAACGCCACTCTGTGTTTAGCAACGTTTAACTGACTAAAGATCCTGGAGCTGTTTGAAAGATCAAAACAAACCGCATAAATGACAACAAGGGAGAGAAAAAAAATGGGTGGCAGCCGAAAGTGCATATTTTGAGATTCGTTTTTACGTTGATTTCTCCCGACTACCGTACAAATTAGGCACAATTAATTCCTGGCAAAGAACTACAGACTGTGCTCTCCAAGAGGATCTGGTTGGGACGCTGGACGCTGCACTCTGCACTCTAAACAAATGTAACAATGGCTTCTATTGTCGCGTTGGCGCACACCCTCCTGGCACGGTATGCTTTCAGCCTAACCGTCGTCGATGCTCACAAACTCAATTTAACTGATGATGAACTTAAGCGCTCGTTCTGGTTGGTTTCTATCCCAACAGTTTTCTGTTCACCTTTCTCTTGGACAATGGGATGGAAGGGGGAGGGTAAGTAGGGATGGAGAGAGGGAGGGAAGGAGGGATAGACAGTGGGAAGATGGAAGGGGTCTTTTTTTAAGTGTATGTTTTTTCATAATGCTCCCTAATTGATATTCTTGGAGCGACTGCCCTGCCTCGGCCTGCCTGCACATGTGTGAACATTAAACATCCCTGGCTGCCCAGAGCTTGCTCTGCTGGCACCACTTTTCAATCAGTGTACTGGCAGAAAGGCCAAGGGCCTAGCGTAGCGCAGTCACGTTGGAAACGTTTCCCCGTGTGTGCTTAACCCCACACTCTCTGCGCGCCGCTCATACTACAAATTGACGGTCTCCCATGCATAAGGTTTCCGACGGATGGGGAACTACATACATTAGCTACATACAGTACCAGTCAAAAGTTGGGACACACTTACTCATTCAAGGGTTTTTCTTTATTTGTACTATTTTCTACATTGTACAGTAATAGTGAAGACATCAAAACTGTGAAATAACACATATGGAATCATGTAGTAACCAAACAAGTGTTAAACAAATCTAAACATACTTGAGATTTGAGATTCTTTAATGTAGCCACCCTTGATGACAGCTTTGCAAACTCTTGGCATTCTCTCAACCAGCTTCATGAAGTAGTCACCTGGAATGCATTTCAATTAACATGTGTGCATTTTTAAAAGTTAATTTGTTGAATTTATTTCCTTCTTAATGTGTTTGAGCCAATCAGTTGTGAAGTGATAAGGTAGGGGTGGTATACAGAAGCCCTATATAGTAAAATACCAAGTCCGTATTATGGCAAGAACAGCTCAAATACGCAAAGAGAAATGACAGTCAATCATTACTTTAAGACATGAAGATCAGTCAATGCGGAAAATTTCAAGAACTTTGAAAGTTTCTTCAAGTGCAGTCGCAAAAACCATCAAGCTCTATGATGAAGCTGGCTCTCATGAGGACCGCCACAGAAAATGAAGACCCAGAGTTACCTCTGCTGCAGAGGATACGTTCACCAGAGTTACCAGCCTCAGAAATTGCAGCCCAAATAAATGCTTCAAAGAGTTCAAGTAACAGACACATCTCAACATCAACTGTTCAGAGGAGACGGCGTGAATCAGGCCTTCACGGTCTAATTGCTGCAAAGAACTCACTACTAAAGGACATCAATAATAAGAAGAAACTTCCTTGGGCCAAGAAACACGAGCAATGGACATTAGACCGGTGGAAATCTGTCCTTTGATCTGATGAGTCCAAATGTAAGATTTTTGGTTACAACCGCCGTGTCTTTGTGAGACGCAGAGTAGGTGAACGGACCATCTCTACATGTGTGGTTCCCACCGTGAAGCATGGAGGAAGAGGTGTGATAGTGTGGGGATGCTTTGCTGGTGACACTGTCTGTGATTTATTTACAATTCAAGGCACACTTAACCAGCATGGCTACAGACCACAGCATTCGGCAGCGATATGCCATCCCATCTGGTTTGGGCTTAGTGGGACTATCATTTGTTTTTTCAACAGGGCAATGACACAACACACCTCCAGGCTGTGTAAGGGCTATTTGACCGAGAAGGAGAGTGATGGAGTGCTGCATCAGATGAACTGGCCTCCACAATCACCCGACCTCAACCCAATTGAGCTGGTTTGGGATGAGTTGGACTGCAAAGTGAAGGAAAAGCACCCAACAAGTGCTCAGCATATGTGGGAACTCCTTCAAGACTAAGTATTCCAGGTGAAGCTGGTTGAGAGAATGCCAAGAGTATGCAAAGCTGTCATCAAGGGTGGCTACTTTGAAGAATCTCAAACATAAAATCTATTTAGATTTGTTTAACACTTTTGGTTACCACATGATTCCATATTTGTTATTTCATAGTTTTGATGTCTACAATATAGAACATAGTAAAAATAAAGATAAACCCTAGAGTGAGTAGGTGTGTCCAAACTTTTGACTGGTACTGTACATCATGTGCTGGCGAGAAGACATACTGTAGCCACATTCTTGAGGAATAGTGTGGATGTACAGTAAACAGATACATCTCATGTATCACAGGCTTTGCAATTGTAAGGCGTTGCCCAGTGCACATCGCTGTGTCACCTAGCATAACAACAAGATTGGCAGAGCGGAGTATAGAGACAGCACAGCATGAGGGCCAAGCCAGATGAAGACGTAAAGATCAGTGAAACTCAGAGGCAGGGAGAACATGAATAGAGAATCAAGAGGCAAACAAATAAGACAAAGAGATAAAAACACAGACAAGGAAAAAAAAGAAGTAAAAGAAAGAGAAGTAAAGAGGATTAACCTTTGCCGTGGATACACTCCCACAGTCCACCGCTGAGAGAAAGCTCTGACTACCTCTCCTCCCCTCCCTCCTCCTGTTGAGCTTAGCTCTTGGGCTCAAGGTGAGTGTGTTTATTAGAAAGTGATGAGAGTCCGCTGGGAGAGGCTGGCAGCTGACCATGACAGAGCTCAGAGACTCCATCCCCCTTACTCACAATCACACACACACACACACACCTCCACCCTCCAGACAGCCTGTAGGGCCCCATCCTTTCATCTCAGAATGGAGAGAATATCACAGAAGGCAGGCAGTGGGGAGTTAGTATGTTCTCCCAACAGGAGGTTTTTGATATTGTGTTTGTGTGAGTCTGACAAGCAATGAAAAAAATGAAAAGAGTTATTACTTACATCCAAAACCTGCCACAAGAGCAGGGGGGGAAAATGCAATATTGTCTCACTGCTCCTACAAGGGATCACATGTGAAGTAGTATTATTGCCGATTACGAGAATATAACGGCCCCGTCGATTGGAGAATGGATAATCATGTGCACAATCATTTCCTACCTTCCCCAACCTAATCTAATGACGTCATTAGCAGAACAACCCAGGGTAGTTGGCAATAGTACTACTCCTCCTTCTTTTTCTACCCCCATCTCCACTGATGATTTCCCCATCCATCCACTGTTCTCTGTGTCTGTGCCGTGGTACTTGGCGATCAGACCTTTGATGAGAGGTTCTGCCGTTATGAGACGCGTCAAAGCGGGTTAAAAGTTACGTAGTGTTTTGGTTAATGTGGCAAAAGGATCGGTCCCGTAGCAGCACTCTCAGATGGTCGGCCATCAGTGAATCGTCTGAGGACAGAGTTGCCGAAACCGCAGCGTCGTTTCTCACTGCAAATGAGGAGCGGAGGAGAAAACCACAAGTCTGCAGCTGTTCAGTTGGAAGACCAAATACACTTTTCTCCTTTTTAAAGGCAAAGTGTGTCAAATGGAAGCCTAGACGTCCAAAGTCTAAGAGTTCTGCCTCATGAGAGAGACCAGTGCTGTAATGCTTATAGGGTTAGTTGAGTAGGCTGACAAGTGCATTTACCAGCTAAGAATCAGGTATCACAATTGTTCACAAGCTTCACAAAAACAACTCTACAGCAGGAAATGAACAACTTTGTTGTTCCAAGAATTGTAATTGTTTTTTTTTTAAGTGACAGGATAGACATGAAGAGAAAGCTTCTTAATTGCTTACTATAGGCTATCTTAGCCACACAAAGTCACATAGCATTTTTTGATAATAAGTCTAATAACAATCTTTGAGGGACGCTCCCATGAATTTGAAGAACGGTCTACTCTTCCTCCACATGTCAAGTTGAGAAATGTGGACACTGGAGGGAATGTGGATATTGGATTTTGGAAAGCGATAACAGCCAGCAAGGTTATCCAATCCATGTAGTATATTTGGCCATACATTGAAAAATACACAGCACTTGTATTTTCGATCTCACGTTCTACCACACACTGACACGTATCCCGGCCTCAGCAAGGTTACAGATCATACGATGCAGTCGAGATTCTCTCTGTCGGTTTATGATTGAACTCTTCCTAATGATTGGCCTAATTTATGTGTATATTCTACATGTAATCGTCCTCTCGTCTGGATGAACACGAATCTCATTTTCTATTTATTGACATGACTGCTCTCTTTTTCTCTCCTTCCCTCTCTACGTCCTTGCGCCCGCACGGCGCATGTTTGGGCACAAGATGAAAGGGGATGAAGGAGAGAGAGAGCGGGGGGAGGGGGAGAATCTGTTTGGTCATGCTCCATAACTGACATGATAAAACAAACAGACAATCTGCTCCTTGTCTAAACCATCCCCTAGTCAGACCTGTTTCAGCAGTGAGTGTGTGTGTGTGTGTCCACAGACATTTACAATCCTCCCCCCCCCCATCTTCTTGTGTGGAATGTGCCTCCTTTAAGGCTAGAAGGCTTCACTCAGACCAACCCAAATTCTCCATCCACCCCACCACATGGCAGACTATCGGATTCACTGTGATAACATCACATAGGATGGTTAAACAGTGTTTTGACTCTTCAGCAAACACAGGCTCCAGTTTGCATATACCACACTGGACCTCCTTAAATGATTTGTTTGGTCCGTACGGCGCCACACATACCTGTAACTAAACACACACATTCTCAAGTACCTCTGATGATGAGTTGGTGTGTGTGTGTGTGTGTGTGTATGTGTGTGTGTGTGTGTGTGTGTGTGTGTGTGTGTGTGTGTGTGTGTGTGTGTGTGTGTGCATGCGTGCGTGTGTGTACAGGGCCAGACTACCCAGAAATCAGCTAACATCCTGCATTTCAACACATTTTGCCATGGTGCAGAAAGAATATTTTGCTTTTATATAATGCAATTCTACACATTTTGTCATGAGGTTAAAATAGTGCTGAGTGATTAATCTAAAATAATGTAATTTAACTTCTTATGGCTGGGGGGCAGTATTGAGTAGCTTGGATGAATAAGGTGCCAAATATATTAGTAGATTTGGATAGAAAACACTCGGAAGTTTCTAAAACTGTTAGAATGATGAATGTGAGTATAACAGAACTCATATGGCAAGCAAAAACCTGAGAAAAAATCCAACCAGGAAGTGGGAAATCTGAGGTTTGTAGTTTTTCAACTCATTGCCTATCAAATATACAGTGTCTATGGGGTCATATTGCACTTCCTAAGTTTTCCACTAGTTGTCAACAGTCTTTAGAACCTTGTTTCAGGCTTCTACTATGAAGGAGGAGAGAATGAGAGCTCTTTCAATCAGGTGTCTGCCATGAGCTGATCACCCGCTCTCCCGTGAGAGGTAGCTGCGTTCCTTTTAATTTCTAAAGACAAAGGAATTCTCCGGTTGGAACATTATTGAAGATTTATGTTAAAAACATCCTAAAGATTGATTCTATACATCGTTTGACATGTTTCTATGGACTGTAACGGAACTTGTTGACTTTTCGTCTGGACCTAGTGATAGCACCTCATGAATTGGGTTTGTGAACTAAATGCGCATACAAACAAGGAGGTATTTAGACATAAATGATGGACTTCATCGAACAAAACAAACACTCCTGGGAGTGCATTGCGATGAAGATCATCAAAGGTAAGTGATTATTTATAATGCTATTTCTGACTTCTGTTGACTCCACAACATGGCAGATATCTGTATGGCTTGTTTTTGTGTTTGAGCGCTGTACTCAGATTATTGCATGGTGTGCTTTTAAAAAAAAATCTGTCACAGCGGTTGCATTAAGGAGAAGTGGATCTATAATTCCATGTATAACACTTGTATCTTTTATCAATGTTTATTATGAGTATTTCTGTAAATTGATGTGGCTCTCTGCAAAATCACCGGATGTTTTGGAACTACTGAACATAACGCGCCAATAACGCGCCAACTTTATCGAACAAAACATACATGTATTGTGTAACATGAAGTCCTATGAGTGTCATCTGATGAAGATCATCAAAGTTTAGTGATTAATTGTATCTCTATTTCTGCTTTTTGTGACTCCTCTATTTGGCTGGGAAAAAATGGCTGTGTTTTTCTATGAATAGGCACTAACCTAACATAATCGTTTGGTGTGCTTTCGTCGTAAAGCCTTTTTGAAATCGGACACTGTGGTGGGATTAACAACAAGTTTATCTTTAAAATGGTGTATAATACTTGTATGTTTGAGGACTTTTAATTATGAGATTTCTGTTGTTTGAATTTGGCGCGCCGTACTTTCACTGGCTGTTGTCATATCGATCCCGGTAGCGGGATCTAAGCCATAAGAAGGTTTAAACAACTAATTAAGGGAAGTCAGGTCAATTATTTGAATTCCATTCCGTTTGTTATTTTTCTGTGAGCGCAATGCACAGTTTCTTTACAGATAAATCCGATCAAGTCCAAACTGTGCGATGTAGTAGGGAGATGAAGTTTCCAACAGTCCAATATTCTACATAGTTTACAGAGAAAATGTGGTAATTAACTACAGTGACCATAATCCATTGAGTGCATACTTGTCCGGTCAGACAGAGAGAAGAGAGGAATATATAGAGAACAGTTTCTTCAAAGTATCTCTACCTAAAAGTACAGGATCTTAGATTGATAGTTGGCATTCAGCAGTCATAAAAGTATGCCTCATTTACTTTGAATAACTACTAAAACAGTGATTTTGTCAGAGATCATAGGCAGTAGCTCTATAGAGCACTGTGTATGTGTGTGTGTTTTTGTTTTTATTATCATTGTGTGGACGAAGGATAGTAAAAAAAAGACAAATTCAGGGACATTTTGCTGGTCCCCACAAGACAAAATGCTAGTTAAGGCAATGGGGTTAGGTTTAGGGTTAGGGTACAATCAGATTTCATCAATAAGGGCTAGTGTTAGAATTAGTTAGGGATTAAGTTTAGGGTTGGAAGTTAGGGTCAGGGTTAGGGGTTTGGGATTAAGGTTAGGTTAAGGGTTAGAGAAAACAGGAAAATACTGTGCTGCAATATGTTCACATGTATGGTATACAGAGTATACATAACAATTACAATGCTCCGTTTATCTCATGTTATGCATAAGAGCACAGCACGCATCAATGATGCAGAGTATTTACTCTTTGGGACACACTGTTAAAAATGAACAATACTTCACACCTTCAGCTTGCGTCACACAACATCAATAAAAATCCCCAACGTTTGGAACAACGACACATTCAAATCTGCAAACAATACAGGATGCAGGTAAAAATTTGCCAGTAAAAAAACATGGGATCTCATAAATTTTTTAAGAGAAAGTGAGGCCCCACAGGCCCCTCCCCCCAATGGTGAGGGAGGGTTTTTATTGGCTTGTTAAAAATGAGTGGCAGCCGAACAGTGGCGGCCCAACCACTACAATTCAAGGAAACCTCTAGTCTGTGCATGACGACAGCTGATCAACGAGCGCCCGCTGATAGCTGGATGCCTGGCTCCGAGCGTCAGCATCATTAGACATGCATCAGTCACTCTCGCTCCACTGTATCACTACTCCATATTGCTCGTTAACTACTCAACAACACAGAAGCCAGGCCAGCGTCATCCACTTCAAGCATCTGCTAAGGGCAACTCATTATCAGAGAGCATGTTGTGGCTCCTCATCGATTCAAAATGGCGGACACAACACCACCACCTGTTTTGTCATTGGGACCGGAGGGACTGGGAATGGAATGAAGTAAGATGTAGTAGTGGAAGTGGACATGGCAGTGGTGTGTGATGTCCGTCCAGCCAGGAGCACAGTCTGTCCAGGGCACACAGTGTTTAACTGCCACAAGGGTTGCTTGGTCCGCAGTCACAACAGCTAAAACAGCCTATCAAGGCAAGGCAGGCAAGGCCCCAACTCACCAAGTGGAACCGAATAGCTCCCGGCACATCTCCAGCGCTCATTAACCACTAACCAGGCAGCACATTCTGAAACGCCCCAATTACTCATCCACCCATCCCCTCCGCCACTCAACCAGGAGACTCGTGTTTGTCCCGCATTAAAAACCCTGAAAGTTTACGAAGGGGTTTTCCATTGAAGTGAAATCATCACCATCAAACTCGTTTTTATCAGGGGGAGGACATGACAATAAAAATGCTTGCCGGTCGCCGGGCCCTGTGCTTTCATCTGGACTAGAACTCTCATTCCCTCCTGTTAATTTCTCAATGGCACTCAGACTCAGTCAGACACAGTGGTTTGGTGCTTGATTGGTTAGGGCCTGGCTGGGGTGCAGCTGAAGGCAGATTTCTGAAGTTTATGGAACATTTCACACTTCTTTAGTGATCACTGTGCTTCAGCACAATGAAGCTGTTCCATGTCTATGATTGGGAAATGGCACCATCGAATGAGTCAGTGAATCATAATGGATCATGCTACGCTAATAAATAGGAGGCAGTGGTAGCCTACTATTATCACATTTCCCAAGTCTTCTAACATCTTAGATGTATGGTCCCCTGTTTTGGGGACCTGCGCGGTTCTGGTACCAGTTACAACTGACAGTTTCACTTATAAATCGATCTGTGGACATTGTAGATGGAAATGGCTTGCATTGAGCGATAGCCCTGTTTCCCATGGAGACGGTAGTATTTTTTTCAGGGGACGTACTGTATGATGTGAAATCTGACGCCACTTGAAGCTGGGATGTCCCTCCTACCATTTCATTTTCTCTTCCGACTGTCCATCAACTCCTAGCTGAATCCTACTTCGCAGCCACTGACAAAGCACATGCCGACACATTCAGAGATCGATTTATAGCCATTCATCTAAAATAATTAATGGATTTAAAACAAAAAATTATTTCTGTTTGTCATAGACGGACAAGAATAATATGAGATGAAAGAGCTCAGGAAGCTAGAACACAGTGGGATGATCACAGCGATTGGGGCAAACGTTTGCAAACTTTAAGAAAATATGCACATTTTCTCTAACACTAAACATACAAAAATTAATTTTACAGTTATAAAGAAGGTGAAATCTTATGGTTAGTCATTTTATAATTGGGTTATGCTATGTTGAAAAATCATATACACTACTGTTCAATAGTTTGGGGTCACTTAGAAATGTACTTGTTTTTGATAGAAAACAAGAATAGACTGACGCGTTTCAGAAGAAAGTTACTTGTTTCTGGCCATTTTGAGCCTGTAATCGAACCCACAAATGCTTATGCTACAAATGCTGATGCTCCAGATACTGAACTAGTCTAAAGAAGGCCAGCTTTATTGCTTCTTTAATCAGGACTACAGTTTTCAGCTGTTTCTAACATAATTGCAAAAGGGTTTTCTAATGATCAATTAGACTTTTAAAATGATAAACTTGGATTAGCTAACACAACGTGTTATTGGAACACAGGAGTGATGGTTGCTGATAATGGGCCTCTGTACGCCTATGTAGATATTCCATAAAAAATCAGCTGTTTCCAGCTACAGCACAGTAGTCATTCAGAACATTAACAATGTCTACACTCTATTTCAATTAAGTTGATGTTATTTTAATGGACAAAAAATATGCATTTCTTTCAAAAACAATGACATTTCTAAGTAACTTTTGAACAGTACAGGACTGTAAGTAATTTCAAGCCTTATTGATACAGTTTTGTTGAATATTTCATATTTTTTTTAATCATATTTGTACTGTGTACTTGAGCTTGTGTCCTCAAAAGTGACTACACGGAATGCATAACTATTTTTTACCAGAAAGGTAAACTGGCTAATCTAATCTAACAAGATGGGCCTCCATTACAATGCATAATGTACATTATATGTACAGTGCCTTACAAAAGTATTCATACCCCTTGACTTATTCCACATTTTGTTGTTACAGACTGAATTCAAAACGTTTTTCTCTCACCCATCTACACACAATACAACATAACGACAAAGTGAAAACATGTTTTCAGAAATGTTTGCTAATTTATGGAAAATGAAGTACTGAAATATCTCATTTACACAAGCATTCAGACCCCTTTACTATGACACTCCAAATTGAGTGACCAAAACAATTAGGGACACGCGGGAAACTGTTGAGTGTACAAAAAACAGCAGCATTGCAGTTCTTGACACACTCAAACCGGTGCACCTGGCACATACTACCATACCTCGTTCAAAGGGACTTTGTCTTCCACATTCACCCTCTGAATGGCACACATACACAATCCATGTCTCAATTGTCTCGAGGCTTAAAAATCATTATTTAACCTGTCTCCTGCCATTAATCTACAATGATTGAACTGGATTTAACAATTGACATCAATAAGGTATCATAGCATTCTCCTGGATCCACCTGGTAAGTCTATGTTATGGAAAGAGCTCCTAATGTTTTGTACATTCAGTGTGTGTGTGTGTGTGTGTGTGTGTGTGTGTGTGTGTGTGTGTGTGTGTGTGTGTGTGTGTGTGTGTGTGTGTGTGTGTGTGTGTGTGTGTGTGTGTGTGTGTGTAGGTGTGTGTGTGTGTGTAGGTGGGTGTGTGAGTGAGTGAATGATCTAACCATTCACATTTTTGAATCCTCACAAAAAAAACAGTATATAACAATTTCTAGAGTGTTGAAAGTTTCTAAGAGAATAGAGTTCTCCATCATTGGGAAATTGAAAAAATATGGAACTACCTAGACTCTGCCTAGAGCTTGCCGTCGGACCAAACTGAGCAACCGGGCAAGAAGGACATTGGTCAGGGAGATGACTAAGAACCCAATGACCACTTTGACAGAACTACAGACTTCCTTGGCTGAGATGGGAGAATCTGCCAGAAGGACAACAGTCTCTACAGTACTTTACCAATCTGGGATTTGGTGAAGAGTGGCTAGATGAAAAAGCACGCCTGGAGTTAACAAAAAGGCACGAGAAAGATTCTGAGAGCGTAAGGCAAAAGAGTCTGGTCTAATGAGACAAAAATGTTACTGAATGCAAAACGCTATGTCTAGAGAAAACCAGACACAGCTCATCCCCTGTCTAACACCTTCCCTACCGTGAAGCATGATGGTGGCAGCAACATGCTATGGGGTTGCTTTTAATGGGCCCGGGACTGGGAGACTGGTAAGGACAGAGGGAACAATGAATGGAGCCAAATACAAGCAAATCTTTGATGAGAACCTGCTTCAGGGTGCAAACGACCTTAGATTGGGGCGAAGATTTACGTTCCAACAGGATAAATACCCCAATCATATAACCAAAGCAGCGCTGAAATGGAGTCAGAACAAGAATGTGAAACTCCATGAGCCCAGACTTGAAATCCCATTTAAAATCTGTGGAAAGACTTGAAGATTGCTGTTCACTGCCACTCCCCATCTAACTTAACAGAGCTTGAGAAAATCTGCAAGGAAGAATGGGAGAAATCCAGATGTGCAAAGCTGATACAGATATTCCCAAGATGACTCAAAGTTGTACTTACTGCCAAAGGTGCTTCTCCAAAGTATTGACTCAGGGGTGTGAATACTTATGTAAATTAGATATTTCTGTATTTAATTTTCAATAAACATGTTTTAATTCTGACATTATGGGGTATTGTATGGAGGATGTCGAGTGGTGTGAAAACTTTCTGAAGGCACTGTATGCAGATACATAGTTCTAGTACAAAACAGAACTAGAACTAAAACTATAACACCTACATTGGTGGAGAAAACGTAGCTTTTCAAAAACGTGGCACGAGCCAGGTGAATGACAAACCATGTCATTCACAACAAGAATAATCTAATCCCATTCACAACAAGAACCCACACACCACATCACTACACTACACCATCCCATAATGCTTTGTTATCCTAGTGTCATCCAAGCGTAGTGTTGCCATGGTGCCGTTTATATACTAGCCTTGCCTTTCGCGTGAACTGCAGAGAGTGTGCAGCCTGGCAGTGTAGAGCAGAGGGTAGAGAGGCAGATAGGACAGGACAGGATAGGGTGGACAGACAGACAGCCCTCATCACATAAGGGCAGGACACGGCTAGGACACAGACAAAGGCAGCTTTGTTCCTCTGAGACATGTGACACCTCGCCATGCAGGAAGTTTGTTTTTCTGTTCCCGCACTAAAATGGGAAATCAGAAGCCACAAATGAGAGTGGCAAAGACCGGAGGACCGGGGGAGAAGAGGAGAGAGGAAGGAGGGAAGAGGTGGCTGCGCCGACACCATCCTGTCTAAGGACCCTCACACTGACATGGATGGATGGATGGATGGGTGATCATGATACCACACACAAGACACAAGCACTGTAATGTACCTTATGCTGCATATACAGTTGGCGTAATGTGACTGTTTACGTACAGAATACAGCCAGGTAGAAATGTACTGGGTGGCAGGGTAGCCTAGTGGTTAGAGCGTTGGACTAGTAACCGGAAGGTTGCAAGTTCAAACCCCCGAGCTGACAAGGTACAAATCTGTCATTCTGCCCCTGAACAGGCAGTTAACCCATTGTTCCTAGGCCGTCATTGAAAATAAGAATTTGTTCTTAACTGACTTGCCTAGTTAAATAAAGGTAACATTTAAAAAAAAACTGTTCGTACATCTCCAACAGTGGAGGCTGCTGAGGGGAGAACGGCTCATAATATTGTCCGGATCTGAGCATGCTCTTTTATAAAAAAAATTGTTTGTTACTTTAGTTTATTTATTTATTTTTACTCATATTTCACTTAACTGCATTGTAGGTTAAGGACTTGTAAGTAAGCATTTCACGGTACTGTCTACACCTGGTGTTTGATGCATTTGATATGATTCCACTAATTCCCGCTCTAGTCATTAGCACAAGCCCGTTAAGGTGCCACCAACCTCCTGTGATCTCCATCAAGGCACAACTAGAACAAATGGCTGTATGAAAGGAATGGACCATGTTAGCTGATTCTAATTGTGCTTGTCCACACCCCAAAAGGCAAGTGTGGTTATAACAAGAACAAGCATTATCACACTCAGTGTCACTTTTAGCCTGCAAGTGCACTGAGCACTCCTTTCTCTTTTTTAATTTACTGGATGTTTATTTTGCCAGCTCTGAGTGGTCTGATCTTCCTAGCAGATGCAAGTAAATCTGATACACTGGATTCTAACATTCCTCCTGTCCTATCACTGCTGACTGCTTGCTTGGAGCCTTCCTGCCTGCCTGCCTTTTTTGCCTGGTTGTTGAATGAGTCTGGAAGGATTTCAACATCCCAGCACCTACACCTCATCTAATCTCTTGTTCTTCCCATTCCGCCCCTTTCTCTCATTCTCTTTTTTGTGGCTTACATAATCTGAAGTCTTTTTTTTTTGCTCACTTTCCCATTCTCTCGCTCTCCCGCCCTTCCCTCGCTCCCTCTCTCTGAGGAGGTTGAATGTCCCCGCTGTGCTGGTCCCCAGCCAGCTGGCAAGGTTCACCCAGAGTGAGTAGAGTCCTGAGCCCAAAGAGCTCTAAATGATACCAGGTGACCTACACAGCCACAGGAGCTCAGGACCGGCCCACCTGTGTATCGCTGCAACAGTGGCTCTTATTACACACCCGAAAACTCACACAAACTCCCTCCCCCTCTGAGCTCAGCGCCGCTTCGCTTTTCATCTCTCTGCATGTACACACATGCACGCTTGCGCACGCACGCACACACACTGCCTTACAACAGCCCTTCAGTGGCAGATTCATAAAACACCAGGCTATCGCGTACAGGAGAGACAGAAAAAGACCTGTGGTGCGCAGCCCTTCCACCCTCTTAACGAGTCCTGCACAAAAGAACATTGCTCAATTTACGCCAAACGATTAGACAATGGAATAGGATAGAGCCAAGCAAGTTGTGAGCAAACTAACCCCCTCCTGTTTGCATCCACAATAAACACAGTTGGTCTTTTCAATCTAACTAGCTAACTTTGAAATGTATTCCAGTGCTGTGAGCTGGTCTAAAACCCGACAGATGTACAGTGCCTTGCGAAAGTATTCATTTTTCCTATGTTGTTGCCTTACAACCTGGAATTAAAATTGATTTTTGGGGGGGTTTGTATCTTTTGATTTACACAACATGCCTACCACTTTGAAGATACAAAATATTTTTATTGTGAAACAAACAAGAAAGAAGACAAACAAACTGAAAACTTGAGCATGCATAACTATTCACCCCTACCCTCCCCCCAAAGTCAATACTTTGTAAAAGCCACCCTTTGCAGCAATTACAGCTGCAAGTCTCTTGGGATATGTCTCTATAAGCTTGGCACATCTAGCCACTGGGATTTTTGCCCATTCAAGGCAAAACTGCTCCAGCTCCTTCAAGTTGGATGGGTTCCGCTGGTGTACTGCAATCTTTAAGTCATACCACAGATTCTCAATTGGATTGAGGTCTGGGCTTTGACTAGGCCATTCCAAGACATGTAAATGTTTCCCCTTAAAACACCTGAGTGTTGCTTTAGCAGTATGCTTAGGGTCATTGTCTTGCTGGAAGGTGAACCTCCGTCCCAGTCTCAAATCTCTGGAAGACTGAAGCAGGTTTCCCTCAAGAATTTCCCTGTATTTAGCATCATCCATCATTCCTTCAATTCTTACCAGTTTCCCAGTCCCTGCTGATGAAAAACATCCCCACAGCATGATGCTGCCACCACCATGCTTTACTGTGGGGATAGTGTTCTCGGGGGATGAGAGGTGTTGGGTTTGTGCCAGACATAGCGTTTTCCTTGATGACTAAAAAGCTCAATTTTAGTCTCATCTGACCAGGGTTTCATCTTCCATATGTTTGGGGAGTCTCCCACATGCCTTTTGGCAAACACCAAATGTGTTTGCTTATTTATTTCTTTAAGCGATGGCATTTTTTCTGACCACTTCTGTAAAGCCCAGCTCTGTGAAGTGTACGGCTTAAAGTGGCCCTGTGGACAGATACTCCAATCTCCGCTGTGGAGATTTGCAGCTCCTTCAGGATTATCTTTGGTCTCTTTGTTGTCTCTGATTAATGCCCTCCTTGCCTGGCCTGTGAGTTTTGGTGGGCAGCCCTCCCTTGGCAGGTTTGTTGTGGTGCCACATTCTTTCAATTTTTTAAATAATGGATTTATTAATGGTGCTCCGTGGGATGTTCAACGTTTCGGATATTTTTTATAACCCAACCCTGATCTGTAGTTCACCACAACTTTGTCCCTGACCTGTTTGGAGAGCTCCTTGGTCTTCATGGTGCCGCTTGCTTGGTGGTGCGCCTTGCTTTATGGTGTTGCAGACTCTGGGGCCTTACAGAACAGGTGTATATATACTGAGATCATGTGACAGGTCATGTGACACTTAGATTGCACACAGGTGGACTTTATTTTATTAAATGTCTGTCTGACTAGTTGCACCAGATCTTATTTAGGGACTTCAAATGGGTTGAATACACATGCATGCACCACTTTTCCGTTTTACATTTTTTTTTTTTTATCAAGTTGTTTTTTTAATTTCACTTCACCAATTTGGGCTATTTTGTGTATGTCCATTACATGAAATCCAAATAAAAATTCATTTAAATTGCAGGTTGTAATGAAACAAAATAGGAAAAACAGCAAGGGGGTGAATACTTTTGCAAGGCACTGTACATCTGTTGGGGTTTAGACCAGGTCATAGCACTATCTCTGCTGCATCCCTAGTAATAAATGGTGGTTAACTGTATGGATAAAAGGCAACATTGTGCTGCCCTCTTCATTGACCTGTCTAAGACATCTGATAATGTTGATCATTAACTGCTAATTCAAAGGCTTTCCTCAATTGGCCTAAATTACTTGACAGATAGAACTCAATGTGTTTTTACTGATGGTCTTAAGCCGGTTTCCTGCATATTACGAAAGGTGTCCCGCAGGGGTCGATTCTGGGTCCTGTACTTTTTACTGTTTACATTAATAATATCGACTTGTCTGTCCAATTTGTTTTTGCTGCACTTGTTACACAATAATACTGTTGCGGATGCTATTGTACCTAAGGTTAACCAGGCTATATCTGAACTACAGTCTGCCTTCATTGTATTACTGAAAAACATTATTGACCTGAAATGACTATTGAATGCAGGGAAAACTAAGTACACTGTATCTTGTTCTCTAGAGAGCATAAAAATAACTCTGATGATTTAAGCATGTGTACTTTGGATGGTGTCCATATTGATCGTGTCCCCGCTTATAAATATCTGGGCATCTGGATAGATGAAAATCTGTCTTTTAAAAAGTGTATTTATGAGTTAGTTAAGAAGCTGAGAATAAAAATGGGCTTCTTCTATAGAAATAAGTCCTGCCTCTCACTAAATAGTAGAAAGCAGATCAGTCAGTCAACGTTCCTATCAGTCCTATACTATGGCGACATCGTCTATATGACCACAGCTGCCACTTCATTAAAGTCGTTAAATGCCGTTTATCATAGCGCACTGCGCTTTATTATGGGCGACAATTTTAGTACTCACTGCATCCTCTACCAAAAAGTTGGTTGGCCCTCTTTGAAGTCATTGCTATGTTTTCATAAAGCCCTTTAACTAAAAGTCCCAGCGTACTTATCTTTACTAAATTTTAGACATACGAGTTTCAACACCCGGTCTCAGGGATGGCTACCTCTGGAAATTCCTTTGGTGTCTCCTGAGTTAGGTAAATCAACTTATACTTTTCTTGCACCTTATTTGTGGAACAATCTTCAAAATGTTCTTAAATATGATGTTTTTGTGACTCTAGGGCAGGAGTGTCAAACTCATTCCATGGAGGGCCTAGGGTCTGCAGGTTTTTGTTTTTTCCTTTTCAATGAAGCTACTCTCCCCTCCGTCTAATGAGTTTGACACCTGTGCTCTCGGGCGATTCAGAAAGCTGATTGAGGACCTTATTACTGATGAATGAGTTTGTTTTTCCTGACCGTGTTTTTCTTTCTGCTTGCATTTGGTATTTATATTTGGATGTGTGTATTTTCTGTAATTCAGGGCTCATCTGTAAAAGAGACCTCATTTTACTTAACTGCATTGATTGTAGATCAGATTGACTCCCTGGTGAAATAAAGTTCATCATTTTTTAAAACTGTGTCGCATCTCAGCTGGCACACATCTCATATCCCGCCATATTACAGGCATTGATATGGCGGGCTAGTTTTACAGCGGCTAGTTGGAGTTTACAACACATGGGCAGTACTGCCATCAGAATCCATCCAACTCTACTTTGCAGCTGTAACGTTGTGGCTCGTCCATAAGCTACCAATCACACTCTAAAACATGTTTAGTCTCCTTCACACAGTTCTGGTTCCTGTTTACCCGAGAAACACTACATGAGGCCTGATCACTGCTACCCTGTTATTCTGTGTTCTTCCACCCATGGCTGCAGGGCTGGCAGTGAGGCACAGAGTTTGTATGTATGACTAGAGTCAAGCCAGAGCTGGGTGTATGAGGGTGATGTATAGATACGGTTCTAGGTGTGTGTTTGTGTGTATGGCTGTGTGTGTGTGTGGCTATGTCTGTCTGGCTATGTGTGTGTGTGGCTATATGTATGTGTGGCTATATGTATGTGTGTGTGTGTGTGTGTGTGTGTGTGTGTGTGTGTGTGTGTGTGTGTGTGTGTGTGTGTGTGTGTGTGTGTGTGTGTGTGTGTGGCATGAAATGTCTGTAAACACCCTTATCATTGTTCTGATGGAGACACTTTGTTCCCAAAGTCAAAAGAACAGTGGCCACCATCACCTATATTTCCAACATCGTCATTGCAATTGGGCTGTGTCACTTGTGACATGTTCTCACTTCAAGGTTTGGCCCCATATCTTCTTTCGGCTGCCTCTCAGGTTAGCCTATGTCATTCAAGAAAGATGCAATCTGATGACTCATACAGAGGGCTGCAGTCATTATGATGCGCTTATCATCTCGGATACCTTCGATGTAGAGGTTCTTCAAACATGCCATTATCCTACCCAGAATGCTCTTGGAAAATGTGGCTCCTCTATTCAGAAGACTGTATATACAGGGGATCTGAGTGTACTTTAGAATATCCTGAACTACAGTGAGGTATATATTTGAATGATTTGAGGATAGGTGATTTGTAAAACATAAAAGGCATCCCAGATTTGAGCTGTTATCTACACAAACAGAACATTATGAGAAAGTACCTAAGGGCCTCCATGCATATCATCACCCAACATAAACTATATAGGCCCTACATAAACTGTATATCAATCATGACCAAATTCATGTGTGAGTTCATACATGAGTTACCATTGTTTATTGCATTTTCATAATCATCGTTCACATTGTAATCCTGGTTGACAGCTCTATGCATTTCCCAACACTGTTTATTCAAGCGGAGCGATTTATCATTCTACAAAAACCAGTTTGTCCCCTCTGGCCCACTGTAGCTCCTCCTGCTTCTACCAATGACTACCCTTTAGCACATACACTGCTGGGTTAACTGCCCAAGCCAAATTATTATAAAAGGAGTTCTTTGTGGTTGTTGTCCCCCACGATGAAATAGGGGAGGGGACTGTGGATCAGTATCCGCCCGTCCGTTAGTCACACACGATATCTCAGGCAGAACTTGCCCGATTTTGACAAGATCTGGCATTTACAAAATGACACTGATTGGCCCAAGGAGGGAGTTATAGTAATTAACAGAAATTTGTGAGAGACACTAGAGAGGAAGAGGCGAAGCAGGAGGGATGACAGGGCCCAAAATCGGTCATCTTCAGCAGGTAATGTTTTTATTTTATTTATTTTTTTCACTCACCAAGCTGGGAGTTTTTGTATGGAGGTCGATCTATGAGAGAGTGCAGAATTCGGCTAACAAAAAATGCAATGGCTTATTTCAAACGTGTGGCTTATTTGACTGAATAGACGTTTCCCTGGTGCTTAGGTTGTTACGAGTGTACTGATAAGTAGGACACGTGACATCCTGGCAACTTTGAGAAACGTGTATCTGCCCTCTCATTGGCTAGAATGGTCCCACCTGATCTTGCCTGATCCTGATTGGCTAGAATGGTCCCACCTGATCCTGACTGCCTTCTACTTTGAGGACCAGTCTTAAGCTAACATTCAAGTCCTTGCCCCTCCTTGTCATTGCCAAAGACTTTGGTACATGACATGGAGTACAGAGAGTGGATTAGCTAATTGCCTTCCATTTTTGAAGATTTTTTTTTTCGTTGTAAGAGCGGCCACTTGATGCTCTGGTCAATATAATGGATAATCTGTGGTCACCCACCACAACTGACATGTGTTAGTCACAAGCAATATCTCAATTGGCCAAATGGGGGGTGTTGCATCATTCGTGGGAGACAACATGTTTACTGTTGCCGGTTTTCTTCTCCCTCCTCTTTGTTACTGTACCGGTAGTAGTTTATTTATTTTTTTAATCGTTTTTCGTCTGAAGAGCCCACATGCAGCCAAAATGGCTCCTTGTCGGGCCCTTATCGATGACATCATTATTTAAATGTTTATTGGTTGATAAGTGTCGCCGACTGTGTGGGAGAGCAAAGGCGAGCAGTGGGAGTCGGGACAAATATAGTGAAACTAGATTATTGTAGGTGGTGGAGCTAGTCTTAATAATTGGCTATACTTTTCCCATGATTATTTTGAATAGAAATCAGTTCAAATCGATCTGGAAGCCTCCCCGTGGAGAATGCAGGGGAATGAAAGCTGCCCGAGAAGTAGGTTTATAGACCACACACATGCACAAGCACACACCAACATCTTGGGCCTAACTGATGCATAGTACACTGTGTATGCACCTTCTAAGTCATGGGGATTAATCTGGTCAACTTTAAGTGGATTATTCTCCGCCAGAGTTACTTGTTAAAACAGGCCTGGGAGGAAACAGCAGGGGAAATAACATTAAGGCTGGGCATTTGGCAGGACTACCACAGACACTGCACTGCTACCACATGCAATGCAATGCTACCACATGTGCCATTGGTCAAGTGTGACGCCACTGAAACATGAAGACAACAATCTTCAAGGATCAGCCCAGTGATATAGTCTACCTCTCTACAGTGCCAGAGGGCATGAGTCAGGGGGGTGAGTGAGACAGTGATATATATCTTGCTCTCATCAGGTTAATGTGTCTGCTTACCTTGACCTGAGCTCATTCTAAGAGACTTACTCACGGTCTCACGCCCTCTGGCACTTGAGAGAGAGAGAGAGAGAGAGAGAGATTCCCGTCTGTTACTTAGTTAAAAAGCAGTCTATGACAGGTCAACCTCAACAGGCTGCACGAGTCACCAGACTACTCACAGGGCAGGTACAGCCTGTTCTAGTTTTTGTCGGGATATGGTGTGGTTAAAATCTTTTATACAGTAAAGTACACTAACCCTTAATTCAATGGGAATACAATGAGCCTTGACATATGGTCCATTTAATGGGCACGCATAACATTCACACACTTATACCACATAAACACGCACACTCTCCCCTGGGCTATGGCTAATTCCCTATGGACTGTGGCTATAAGCCCTGCTGACCCCAGGTCCAGGTCATGAGCTGGAAGTTGGGGAGGTGGAGGAGGTGTAAGGGGAGGTGAAGGAGGAGGAGGAGGTGGCGGTAGTCTGTGGCAACCACCCCGCCAGGCCCTGGTTGACTACTAGGGGATTTCTCCCCTTACATTAAGTGACATTACAACTTGAAACTTGATATGGAGCTATAATTTAATATGTATGTTTATTTAACCTTTATTTGACCAGGTTAGCCTCGTTGTGTCCTAGAGCTTTACACATGTTTCTCAGAGAGTCATCCCACATGGCGGGATGAAAAACAGAGGATGGGAAATAGGTTTATAGGAGTGGACCCAAGCCCTGAGGACTGTCCCATCACTCTTCCCCACAGCTGGAAGACCCATGAGTCACCCTGGGGTGAAAGATCATCCTCCTGGGGTCACCTGTTACATTAGCTCTCCGCCTGTCCAACACACAGGGGGTCCCAGTGACCCCTGACAGCCAGAATAAACCTCTGACCCCTATCAGCCCCAGTAGCCAGGCACAGAGTCATGCTGAATCATTTACCTCACACATCTTTGTTTGAATGAGCTAGAATAAATTTCCTCTCTTTCCTGTTCAGGAAGCCAAAAATAGACATTTACTGGTTATTTACTTTGTAAAAAGCTTTTGTGGTTTGCTCTTTTTTGGCAATTCCCCCGTGAATAATTGTAAAATACAAACTGAATCTGTCCTTACTGCTTCGTATTTGTGTATGGTCAGATTTTCAAACACTATTGACATCACTTGAAGGTGTTGACAGAACATGCCATGCCACCACCTAGTGTCACTGATATTTTCATATTCCCAAATGAGGTTCCATTTAAACAGGTTCTCAGCACAAGGGAGGGCAAAGAATGTCCACACATGGTTTGGGAATTTCAATTCCACGTTAGTTTAGAGGCCTCCTTTCAATGCAATGACATTGGTGGAATGGGTCGAAAAGCCCACATCCTGTTTACTTAAATTAGTCTTCACAGTAGGTCTAAAGAGAGAGAGAGGGATATAGAAAAAGAAAGAGACAACTAGCTTTGTCACCCATTCCAGTTCTTCACTGTTGTCTCTAGTACTGGCATATTTGCATAATAACCAGACTGGTTCAGACATACAGCAGGGCTATCCATTTCATCTGCCCATGTAAGAACCTGATTAACAGGAGGGGGTAGGAGTACACAATGGGGAACTGATTTGTCTGCTTGACAAAGAGAGGATCTAAGATACTCTTCTAAAAATATTATTATGATTCAACTTTTCTTTTTTATCTCCCCATTTCTAAAAAGCAGCTCTGAGCTCGAGTTACAGGCCAGAGAGACAAGACAGTCCAGGCAGATTTGGGGGCCTGCCGATAACAATCGGGGCCACGTCAACGTTCCAGGATGCATTTCAAACTGGCCCTGTTGGCTGGACAAAGCTTCTCTTCTTTGAGTCGGAATTAGAGAAAAATCCGGGGGTCTTAATTTCTTCATTATTTCAATCAGGGCCTCTGCAAAGGAGGACAAAAGAGGAGGTAAACAAAAAACACGAGGCCCTTCCTTGCCCGCCGCTGTGACTTCAACTGTCAGAACCCACGATTCGCTTGTCTGTTTTGTTCGTCTGATGTTCTGTGTTATGTTCTTTTTTTCTTTCCGGAATGTTGCACAGCATTCCGCTTCCACAGGATCTTGAGGGGGGGAAAACACCTCAGAGCAGGCGAGCAGAACGGATGGGCTTATTGGTTTTAACCAGGAGTCACTCCACCGTTCAAGCCGAGTAACACGAGCCTGGCCCAGGCACGGAGACTAGATTGCGAGACGTAGACATTAAACGCTGGAAAATTAGGGAGGGGAAACACAATCTCCCTACTTAAAAACGTCAGATAATCCGGCACATGTGCTGACTACTAAAGGGATACTTTGGTTTTTAAGCTTCTTTGTCATTCCCATCCGAGCTTACAAAGTTTGGCCAGGAACCTCAAGCCATATTCAATTTAGTCTGCTGATCCTGAACAAGCCAACGAGGGGATGGGAGAACCGCAGTGCTGGGAACCAGTTGTCAGATTAGACGAGAGGAATAAAATGCACACTCAAACTGAATGATGCGGCTAAACCCTGAATTAGCCAATTTAATTCTGGGCTTAAAGATTGGACTCCGCTCTGCATGTGGCCAATGTTCTAGAAAGGAAAGCTCGCAAAGCGAAGTCATTCCTGTCCTTTTGTCTTGTCATCTTTTCAGACGCAGATGCATTTGAAAGAGCAAATAAGTCGTAAACACATGATAAACCTATACGTTTACACAATGTTAAGTTTGACACTTAAGGAGATATTTTGCTGCTACCTTTGATCACTCTTTCAATGTACACACCTTTCTCACTCCAATAACACATCACGTCGCCATGAAAAAATCCCAACGATGCAAGCAAGTGCAAACAAGTCAAGACCAAGGCCTTTCACTGTTTGATCGCAGTTGCCCTCTGAAAATCGGTCTTTCTGTTTCCAAAGGGAAGTCACCCTGGATAATGAACCTAGCAAATAGTGATAAGCCTGGTCCAGAGACGATAACAGCACCTAACCAATCAGACACGGAGATTACTCCGAGTCTGCAGGGAAATCTGACCTCTGTGTCCTTTGCACTGATAAGGTGGGGGAGCTGTGGGATAATAACTACGTCTCTCTCCCTCTCACTCTTTCCCAGTGACAGCAAAGTGGAATGGTGTCAAATGGGTAACTTTGTGGTGTGGACACTGATACGGACTCACGTTGGAGTTAAATAAAATCGGCAAAATGTCGAACATACAGTTTTTCCTGTGATTAACTAACTAAGTCGCTCATTGACTTCTAAACATAACCCACTGGGCACAGACATGAATTCAAACGTCTATTCCACATTGGTTCAACGTATTTTCATTGAAATGACGTATAAACAACATTGATTTGACCAGTGTGTACCCATTGGGAAGAGCAGGCAATAATAGAAATCCCAATATGATGATGCCTCTACTTCGACAATACCCACTGTAGCAGTAGCCTAACTCAGCAGGATTTATCTGACACTTGATCCTCAGTCCCTCACCATTGTACGTTGTCAACACATATCACGGGACCAGCTGGCGTAACCAAAAGAGACAGAGCCTAAATCCCTGGAGAGTTCCTTCGGAATCCCCCTCATCTTCAGCCTCCGCCAGCTACGTCAACCCTAAAAGGTCAAGCCACTAAACGCCGCTCGCTGAGTCGTCGTAAAACGGAAAGTTCTGTTTTTCTTTTTCTTCTTCTTCCCTGAATGAAGAACAAACTGAAGAAGAAAAAAAATAGACGCATTAAAGAGGGCATTTGTCATCATTTCCCCCTGCTGGTGGCGCTGGACAGAATGAGAAAGTATGGCCTGTAGCTCTGGACGTGCCGGGGCATCTTAAGCAGGGCAGTGGTGTCGCTGTGGCCCACTCTTGTGCACTGGTCTGGGGCTAGGTCTAGTGAGGTGGCCCCCTGATGTGATCCATAACGCGGAGCCGTGGAGGTGATGGATGGGGGTCGGGAGGCAGGATATCTGGCCAGTGTACAGTGGGTAGAGAGACCTGTGTGCTGAACTGACTGGATCCTGGGCTCTTCCCTGAGCCATTCGTTACTTAGAGTCAGTTACACACCCTGCTAAATGAGGCCTGACCAACAGTCTGAGGTGAAAGAGAGAGAGTGTGTATGTGTGTGTGTGTGTGTGTGTGCGCTTGCGTGGCTCGGTGTTTATGTATGTATGCGTCGTCTCTGTGTATGTTCAATGCGAGTATACTATGTCACACTACTCGTAAAAGTCTAGCGTGCACCAACCCCAAAACAATTGACACAAACAGCGACTATTGACGGGAAGAAATGGGAATTGAGCTCATTACGTTTTCCACAATAACAACGTTGTTTGTGTGACACTGTAATTAGAATATGTGCGCAGGGCTCATAAAAATGAGATCATAAAAATTTGGAGACTTCGCTGGGTATTCTCTCATGTCAGGTCCTGGGTACGGTGCTACGAGTGCGACTTTCCAGAAATCCCAATCATTTGGTCATAATTGACAGTAAACAGGGTTGTTGCGGATACACCAGGTGCATTCATCAATTCAATTTACTGACAAAAGAAACATGATTTGGAAACAAACAGATTGAAGTTAGCGCCCTGGGGTCAGTACGCAGTTTTTTTTCCCACTGTGTGGCTGGTATTAATAAGTCAATTAGTGAACATTCCCAGAGAATGTTTCCCAAAATAATCATTAAAAAGAGGCACATTACTTCCACTTTCAGACCTTTACCATACAGCGTTTTGCATGAAATAGCGGATTAGGTTACATTCTCCCTCTGTCCCCTTTGTCTCCTTTACTTTGCTATCCTTCTTGGTAGTTCTACACCTCTATGTGTATCTTTACCCCCCCCCCTCTATTATCTCTCTCTGCCTCTGTTTGTCTCTTTTCTCTCTCTACTTCTCTCACACCACCGTCCCCCTCTGTCACTCTCCATATTGATGCTAATAACGAGTAAGAATGGATCTCCAGATTCCCAGTGTGGCCTCTAGTCTTCCTCCCGCCTCTTTAAGTTTACTGAAAATAAGAACTTACTTACTCTTTTCCATATCATTCCACACACCCTACTCTCGTATAGTTGTCCTTATGCGCGCGCGCGCACGCACACACACACACACACACACACACACACACACACACGCACACACACACACACACACACACACAAATGCATGCACACATGAGAGCGCAAACACACACAGACACACCCACACACACACCCACACACACACCCACACAAATGCATGCACACATGAGAGCGCAAACACACACAGACACACCCACACACACACCCACACACACACAAATGCATGCACACATGAGAGCGCAAACACACACAGACACACCCACACACACACACACACACACACAAATGCATGCACACATGAGAGCGCAAACACACACAGACACACCCACACACACACCCACACACACACAAATGCATGCACACATGAGAGCGCAAACACACACAGACACACCCACACACACACACACACAAATGCATGCACACATAAGTGCGCAAACACACACTAATGCATGCTCCCACATCATCGTATCATGTCTTCTCTATGTGTCACTCATCCAACAGCTATCTCAACCATTTCAGACAGAAGTGATTGTCTTTCTATCATCTCCCAGGACACACATCTACATTATATCACTGCCAAGTGAAGGACCACATATTCAACAACTCAGTGCTGTTTTACTATGTGATTTTCACCTTAACAACAGAGCTCTGCAACCGTATATGTAAACACTGTGTAGAGTGCTGGAAAGGTCCCTCTACACAGCCACAGTTCAAACCCATACATAATGCAGGGAGATATGACGTAAGAGATACAGATACACGGAGTGAGAGAAAGAGACAGCAGACAGACCGAGAAGGAGACATCTCCTAAATGTCCATCTCCATTGCAGGCAAGAAGCGGGCCACAGTAGAAGCAGCACCATAATTGCAATAGCAAACGTCCACCTAACCTCTGAATCTAATATAACTAACGAGCCGAAGCTCTCCACGAGACATTCCCAGACGGTCTATGGAGGACTGCCATGCTGCGTATTCCATTAGCATGGCTCTGCTGCAGCACTGAGAGAGTGGGTGAGTGGGATCATGGCATTAATTAGGTCCAGTCGGGACAGGACGCTGCGGAGAGAGGAGGAGAGAGGGGCTCTGGACTACGTCTGCGAACAGGACCTCAACATTCTTCCCAACATTGCTCCAGGCCCACTCATAGTAGGGAGGGAGGGAGGGAGGGAGGGAGGGAGGGAGGGACCAAACAGAGGATGAGAAATTCAAAGAAGGAAGAGAGATTAAAAGGTTGAACAATTCTGAGAACGGATAATGAAGACACAGCAGGGTCTCTCCACAATAACCAATTAGTTAGTGCCAGAGTATCTACAGGCTAATCAAATCATTAACCCATAAAAACAAAATGTGGCTGGAAATTGCCTTGGTTTGCGATAAAGTCTTTTACAGGTCTACATAGACTGACATAGCGTTGACAGTCTGACATAGACACAAGAGGTTTGTGGTCTGGTTCCTGTGTTTCTGAGAGTTGAGTTTCAGCTGGTAGAGAGTTTGGAAGGAGCTCACTTTCATTACGCCCTGGGAGACCAATCAAAAGTGAGCAGGAGCTCCAATGCAGAGAGAAAAGAGGCCCCTCATCATCATCTTCACATCCCACAACCCAACCCCCTATTCCCCTCTCATTCTCTCTCTCTAATATTATCCCCCTCTCTCCCTCTCTTTCCCTAGCATCCTCTCCCACGCTTTACTATCAACCCCCTCTCCCGTCTCTCCCTCCCTCCCTCTCTCTCACTAACATCCTCCTCTCTCTATCAACTCCCATTCCCCCTCTGTTTTCTCTTCATTCCCACATCCAAACTTTGAAAACAAGACTCAGCTGAGAGCCACTGGGCTCTGCGCAAACATGAATTGGGGCTGCTAATTCCTGCCATGCGATTGAACACAGTCAGTATAGGAACACGGTACTCAGAAAACGTCAAATCCCTCCCCCTTCTCTGTATTTTCCTATCTCTCTCTCCCCCCTGCATTTCTTTCTCTCTCTCGCTCTCTCTCTCTCTCTCTTGCCCTCGCTCAAGTTTTATTCAGTTGGGGATTATTTCAGCTGTAAAATTCAATCTCTCTCTCTCTATCCCTCTCTTTCCAGTCTAATTAATTCTGCTGAAGATTAATTACCAAGGGATTTCTTTTTTTTTTACCCTAAAACAGAAATGGGGGGGAACAGAGGAGAGAAGGGAAGAAGGAAGGTCTTAATCACCCCTCACCCCCCCCCCCATTCCTCAGTAAAAAAACAAGAGGGAACAGAAGAGAAGAAAAAAAACGATAAACAAAATTGTTTACTTCCCCCTCACCTCTACAGCTGAATCCCCATGGGGATGTGATTATAAAAACAGGCCTCACTCTCTTTTTTCATGTTCTTTTTCTGTTCATTCCTCTTTGATGAAGTTCTGGGAGTTCAGAGGGACACGCCGCGGCTGGGATATAGCTGAAACACAAAGCACCATGGGAAGAGCAAACTTTGGCTGATCTGAGGAGACGACCGTGTGTGTGTATGTGTGTGTGTGTGTGTGTGTGTGTGTGCATATGATGTGCACATATGTATGTGTGTATGCATATGTGTAATGTACACCTGCACATTGCCAAATATTGAATCTTACCTCTGAAATAATCCCCACCTGATTAAAGCTTGAAAGCCTTCATTCTCCCAAGCTGCACTGTGTTGCCATGCCATGTGTTTGGCTAAGATGTCACTCACCCTCAAACTTGTTTTCTTTCCCGCAAACACAACCACATCAAACTTTACAGGCCATCAAACTATGACTAATTCCAGTGAAGTATTAATTTCCACTGCAACCCAGCATCCAAGGGAATGGGTGAGAACGAGAAGGTCGTGATGTCATCAAGGAGGCCCCTGATTGGGCAATCAGTTCCTGGGTACAAATGATGTCACCTTTTTGGTTGGGCCTCTCCATTCAGAGCTATTGAGCTGGGGTGATATGAGCGCTATAGAGAGAGGTCATTTTTCCTCCCCATGTGTGGTGGGTGAGAAAACCGCGCGGGGGGGGGGGCATGCTAATCAAACTCCACAATATAGATGTCATTAAACTAAGCTTAACCCCCCCCCCCCCCCCCCCACCAGAACAGCCCCCAGACCCTACTAAGCTTCCCTTCCCAAGTCTTGACCCCCCACCACACACACACACACACACACACACACACACACACACACACAATTACACTTCCTCAGCAATAAAGCAGGCTTTGAATATAACCCACCCCTCAGAAACACTGCATGGGAAGTGTCACAAAGTTGTCATCAGTAGGCACAAAGGATTTGCTGGCAGTAGGGTTCTGCTTAGGCCTCTTTTATTTAGACAGCTACGAGGAATAAACTAAACAAAGGCAATAAGGCTGGGACTGCAAAAACAAATCATGTCCTCCATACAGCATGATATAATGTGTTTAGATGTATACATTGTGTATAATGCTTATATTTGTACTGTATATGTCTTCCCTGGTCAAATAAAGGTCAAACAATAATAATAATAAAAAATATATAACTAAAAACCACTACATTTAGACATGGTATTCAGATTTCGAGTCCAAAACAGTTTCTCATCCTATCTGACAAGCTGAGTCTACCAGCCTGGTACTGATGCCAGTCCTATGAGATGCCAGTCTCAGAAACTGATCTCACAGACGTCTGGCCAGTCTGTCAGTCCTGGCACCGGCCAGCCCACTGTGTGACGTCCTCTCTGACGTCTCGGACTGTCAACTGAGCACGCCTCAATGCGCCCCAACACCCCCTTCAACACCACTGGGTTCCCGTCCTCAGCGCAGAGGGGATAAACTATCAACCAATGCGAAGGATGATCGATGGATGTCCGCGTCATCGCCGGAGTGCGGTCCATCCGAGTCCCATCACCAGCCAAGTCCACCCTTCCCTTCCCCACCATAGCCCACCATCCATACCCCAGCCAAGAGGCAGGCCCAGGCATTCTCCAACCCAGTGTACCCTCTCCGCGGTGGGCTTGGCACTGGTTCTACCCAGAGGCTGGAGGTGGAGAAACATCCAAACAAATACAAACCAGATGGAGCGACGGATGGGATGGATGAGCAGGGAGGAGAGCGTGAGTCACTCTTTCTCATTTTCGCTCTCTTTCAACCGGTACGTTCAGTCTATAAGTTCTATCTGACTCTCTTCAGAACTCGCGGGTTGGCGGGGCGCGCGCTCACTGTCCCACTCCGCTTTCGGCGCAGTCGGAGAGATGGGGGTCTTGTCCTCACACCCATTTCTTCATCTCACGTCCTGCATAAACAAGAGAGAGGGAGGAAGTGAGACAAGTGAGACGGGTGACAACAACACAAGTCCTAACCATTCATTTGCTGTTTCAAGTCACTACCATTTGTGGGTTTGGATGTTCTGCTAATGTATTTAAGCCAATGGACTATGCATGAAATCATACAGTTATTCTAATGTGACCTCATTACAGACGAAAATGGAATAGTCTCCGATCTGTAGTAGTGTACTAGATGAACAGTCTTTTTGTTTGGGAATTGAAAGGTGGTGTCGTAGTAGCTCTCTAAATACTCAGTTACTCCTTTGTGAAATACATTCTTCCACCATGAAACAGACAGACAGACAGACAGACAGACAGACAGACAGACAGACAGACAGACAGACAGACAGACAGACAGACAGACACACACACAAAAATGCATGCACACATCCATGCACGCACAAACACACATGCTACTCACTGGTGCCAAATGATGAACTCATGGCTGGCCTGCCCTGTTTGCTTGCCATCGCCATGGCAGCTTGTTTGTCACCGAGGAGTTGGCGGTGACCTGGGGGATGAAAGAAGGGATTAGGGAGGCCACAGGAGAGGACATACGTGCTTGGAGACATGTCAGCACTTCTCTCTTTTATCCCGCTCCCTTTCTCTCCCTCTCTCTTTCTTTCTTTGTCTTTCTTCACTTTTCTTTTCTTTGGCTGTGGTGAAAGGAAGAAGAGAAACAGTCGAGCTCCCCTGAGCACTCCTCCGTCAACTGGCTAGGTATCCCCCTTTCCCTCCCCTTTCACAGCCTGTTCATCTGTATTCCCCTGAGCACTCAACCGTCAACTGGCTAGGTATCCCCCTTTCCCTCCCCTTTCACAGCCTGTTCATCTGTATTCCCCTGAGCACTCAACTGTCAACTGGCTAGGTATCCCCCTTTCCCTTCCCTTTCACAGCCTGTTCATCTGTATTCCCCTAAGCACTCCTCCGTCAACTGGCTAGGTATCCCCCTTTCCCTCCCCTTTCACAGCCTGTTCATCTGTATTCCCCTGAGCACTCCTCCGTCAACTGGCTAGGTACCCCCTTTCCCTCCCCTTTCACAGCCTGTTCATCTGTATTCCCCTGAGCACTCCTCCGTCAACTGGCTAGGTATCCCCCTTTCCCTCCCCTTTCACAGCCTGTTCATCTGTATTCCCCTGAGCACTCAACCGTCAACTGGCTAGGTATCCCCCTTTCCCTTCCCTTTCACAGCCTGTTCATCTGTATTCCCCTAAGCACTCCTCCGTCAACTGGCTAGGTATCCCCCTTTCCCTCCCCTTTCACAGCCTGTTCATCTGTATTCCCCTGAGCACTCCTCCGTCAACTGGCTAGGTACCCCCTTTCCCTCCCCTTTCACAGCCTGTTCATCTGTATTCCCCTGAGCACTCCTCCTTCTACCCATCCCTTGTTTTTCAAATGTCTTGAGGAAGGGTGTCCTCTACACTGGATGCACATCCACCTGTCCACTAACCTGCTCAAGGCCAGTAACCATCGTTGTCATCATATCTTAATAATGGATATTCTCCATCATCCCTCCCATCTACTAATCTCCATCCTTCTTATTTCTCTCTCCGTCACCATGCACCTTCAAAGTCAAAAAGGCTCACCCCATATGCACCTCTGGAAGTAAACACATTCCCTTTCAGATGTTGTCACCGTTTGGCACCTGTCTTCACACCCTGAGCGAGAGAAAGAGGGAAAAGCAGAGAGAGTGAGAAAGAGAGAGATTCGGATGAGTGCCGGGTAGATATGCAGGAACACATGGGGCCCACCTGGAGGCCAGATTCCCAGCCCAGTTTTAGAACACAACAGGTCAGTCACAGAGCCAGGATCCTTTCTTGAGCTAGGTCTGGTTTGTCAGTAGAGAGAGAGAGAGAGAGAGAGAGAGAGACAGAGAGAGAGAGAGAGTCAGGCAAGTAAATGTCACAGTGAGGAAGGATAATCAAAGCCTGTCTAGTCTATAACGTTAAGATCAGAGCACCCAAGACCTGCACCTCATTTGAAGTGATATCTCTTTAACCAATTCCATTCCTTCCACTGTGGAAGAACATCAGAGAAATACGTCACCTTCTAAAGGATGCAGAAAGTCGGATTATGTGGCACTTTAGGTATTCTCGATTGATTGTTTTACTTGTTTTCCAAATCTGTCAAGTATAATGTCATGTGCCCATGATCAAAGATTATGCACCATGAACACAATTGATAAAATACATTGTTAACTACGCCATCCTGTGAGTTTGATGTGTTCTCGTGTTTTTACATTTTATATTTATTTATTTATTTCACCTTTATTTAACCAGGTAGGCAAGTTGAGAACAAGTTCTCATTTACAATTGCGACCTGGCCAAGATAAAGCAAAGCAGTTCGACACATACAACAACACAGAGTTACACATGGAGTAAAACAAACATACAGTCAATAATACAGTAGAAAAATAAGTCTATATACGATGTGAGCAAATGAGGTAAGATAAGGGAGGTAAAGGCAAAAAAAAAAAGGCCATGGTGGCGAAGTAAATACAATATAGCAAGTAAAACACTGGAATGGTTGATTTGCAGTGGAAGAATGTGCAAAGTAGAAATAACGGGGTGCAAAGGAGCAAAATAAATAAATAAATACAGTAGGGGAAGAGGTAGTTGTTTGGGCTAAATTATAGATGGGCTATGTACAGGTTCAGTAATCTGTGAGCTGCTCTGACAGCTGGTGCTTAAAGCTAGTGAGGGAGATAAGTGTTTCCAGTTTCAGAGATTTTTGTAGTTCGTTCCAGTCATTGGCAGCAGAGAACTGGAAGGAGAGGCGGCCAAAGGAAGAATTGGTTTTGGGGGTGACCAGAGAGATATACCTGCTGGAGCGTGTGCTACAGGTGGGTGCTGCTATGGTGACCAGCGAGCTGAGATAAGGTAGGACTTTACCTAGCAGGGTCTTGTAGATGACCTGTGGGTTTGGCGGCGAGTATGAAGCGAGGGCCAGCCAACGAGAGCGTACAGGTCGCAGTGGTGGGTAGTGGCAGTGGTGGGTAGTATATGGGGCTTTGGTGACAAAACAGACAGCACTGTGATAGACTGCATGCAATTTATTGAGTAAGGTATTGGAGGCTATTTTGTAAATGACATCGCCGAAGTCGAGGATCAGTAGGATGGTCAGTTTTACGAGGGTATGTTTGGCAGCATGAGTGAAGGATGATTTGTTGCGAAATAGGAAGCCAATTCTAGATTTAAATTTGGATTGGAGATGTTTGATGTGAGTGTGACGCAAAGGGTGACATCCGTTTGACATTCTACTGGTTCCTTACCGGAATTCCCTGTTGTCTTCATTTCCTCCGGCCATTCGGACTCGCCAAGGCATTTGTTGCGCGCCTGAAAGAGAGAAAAGAGAAAGGAAGCTAGATTAGACTTGTCATTGCAATCTCCAGGCATTGTCACCTTTATTTCACACGCGTGCATTTTCTCAGAGGCAAAAAGGTACGAGGAATTGGTTCTGTATCTGTTATTGTACTACAGCTGTGGCCTATTGTGTGGATGACAACATCATGACTTAGCAATATCCGGAGCGTGAGAACACGGTCATGTATAATTACAAAGTTATTAAATTGGTTTACCGTCCCCCCAAAAAAGCTGAGTGAAAGTCGAAAGATTCTACCTTTACCCTGTTGCTCCCATTGTGCAATCTCCCCCATCCCAAATCAAAACAGAATTGCCCAACTGCTTTTTAGCAGTGCTAACCAGTTGCCCTGACAACAAAGACCGCGTTTCAAGAAAGCCAGAGAGCATTTAACTTGAAGACCCCAGCAAAGCTATTCAGTGCAGGAGTCACCCTTGCTAAGAAAGACGTTAATGGGAAACATCACAGGAGTAAAACAGGGACAAACAGAGTTATTTACCATGCTGTTAAAATGTTAAAACACAACTCCACATACTATCCAGTAATACTGGTCTGCGGAGTCAGAAAATAACAGACTGAATTGAGGCAAACCCTCTGCCTGCCTCTTCATCAGCGTAATCAGTTGTGTCGCCTTCTGACTCTAACTCGTATAAGACCCCTCCGTCACCTACTTGAGCCAATGTGTGCAATGAGTGTCCTGTACAGCACTGTATACACTGGAGATAGTTGCTCCCTCAGAACACGCTGGCTACGTCCCCAATGGCACCCTATTATCCCTGGTCAGGCATATAGATAGTACATGATAGGGTGCCATTCGGGGTGCACCCGCTGTCTGCCGTGCTGATCGCTCACCCGGCTCGCCGTAGCTGCTCGCGGTAGCCTGGAGGAGAGAGCGTCTCAGACCACACCCCAGCCACTCCGCCACCATCCGACCCCCGATCACAACAAACCAACTAACTAAAAACATATGGTGTAATCAACTGTTAGATAACTATCCCTGTAGCATCCGACCCCTGAGATGCGTAGCCTAATCAATATCATCAAGGACAGGGAACGCCCGATACTAAAAACGCAATCACATCCACATTCATGCAGATCAGGGCTTGGTCACTGAGCCTTAGGGCATCATTACTCCACTAACCCACAGGGCCTAACCCACAGGGCGTAACCCACAGGGCCTAACCAACAGGGTCTAACCCACAGGGCCTAATCCACAGGGTCTAACCCACAGGGCCTAATCCTCAGGGCTAACCCACAGGGTCTAACCCACAGGGCCTAATCCACAGGGCCTAACCCACAGGGTCTAATCCACAGAGTCTAACCCACAGGGCCTAATCCACAGGGTCTAACCCACAGGGCCTAAACCACAGGGCCTAACTCACAGGGCCTAACCCACAGGGTCTAATCCACAGGGCCTAACCCACAGGGCCTAACCCACAGGGCCTAACCCACAGGGCCTAACCCACAGGGCCTAACCCACAAGGCCTAACCCACTGGCCCTAACCTACAGGGCCTAACCCATAGGGCCTAACCCACAGGGTCTAACCCACAGGGCCTAACCCCCTGGCCAAGCCCAGCTCCAACCATGGAACGGTCCGTATTCCACATCCTGTGTTAAAGCAGTCATGTGAGAAGTATAACCTGGTCCACACAGCTTCCTGGTAAATTAGATTACTTCTCTGCTATTGGCTCTGCTCCTGTGTTCATGTTCACTGAGTTAGACTGGGCAGTTTTGGGCTAGACTGGGCAGTACTACTGAGGTATACTGTAACAAGGCCTAATCATATTTGGCCAGGTCAGCCCTGTCTCGCCACAGACTCGGGTCTACACTACAGTGCAGTCGTCATGGACTCAGATTACTGTAACTATGTCAATGAGCCAAGCACCCTATCCAAACCACACCACTTCCTAGTTTTGCTCACATGAAACATTGCTCCCCTTTTGTTGTCCACTTCATTCAATGTCAAAACATGGCCGCAGGTTTGATTCATTTGCCAATTGATCTGTTCCCCCCCCTCCTTTGCTGAAATGAAGCTAAGACCAGACTGAAACTTAAACTGGATCTGAAAATGGGCCGCCAGTGTAGCGCTTCGTCAGTCTGAAAATGAGATCTGAGTGAGTATAGAAAAGTGTTGGCTTGGTGCAGATCAGTCCATTCTCTCTCTCGCTCTAAGTTATGGTATGAACCTACACTGAGAGTACAACACTTTAAGAACTCCTGCACTTTCCATGACACAGACTGACCAGGTGAATCCAGGTGAAAGCTATGATCCCTTATTGACGTCACCTGTTCAATCCACTTACAACAGCGCAGACGAAGGGGAGGAGACAGGTTAAAGAAGGATTATTAAGCCATGAGATAGTTGAGACATAGAGTGAGTACGTGTGCCATTCAGAGGGTGCTAGGCTCTGAGCAGGGCCCAGTCAGGGCTCTCTCCACTGCTCCCGCTGCCTGATTAGAGGCCGACGTGCTGGCCCGACTGTACGACTCTTAGCCCAGCCCCAGCGCACCGCTCCAGCCCGCTCCTCTCGTACTCCAGGCCTCCAGTAACACGGCTCCAACGGCAGCAGTCGTGGAGATTTGTTCAGCCCAGCTCTGCTCAGCTCAGTTAGCCAACAGCAGATTGGCCTGGCCAGCGTAACACGCCTTAGGGAGAAAAGTCCACAGCAGCACACACCTAACCCTTAAAACGTGACGCTTTCCCAGACCTAGACCAAGCAGAACGTCGCGCTAAAAACCATGATCAACAGATTATTATTCTCTCTCTCTCTCTCTCTCTATTTCTCTCTATTTCTCTTCTTCTTCATCTTCCTCCAACCCTGTTCTGCTCTGCTCGCGTTCAACAACATTTGAATTCCTTCACATCAAGATGACCAGTTATGGAGTTCTGTTTAAATGTCACATGAAACCTTACCAACCTCGCCCCGGCTTAGTCACACACCTATCTGTATGTGTTTGAACGAGTAGATATCGAGTTAATACCCCAGAATGGATCTGTTTCCCATAGCCAAACATGCAAACAACAAACACCATTGGGCCCCTCATCTCCCAGTTAAAAGAAACACAAATCTCTAGTCTCTTATGAAATACTGCACGGCATCAGGTTAGGTAGTAATGACAGACCTTAACAACTCTACTACAGCACTCTCACTCCTGCAAACAGTTATTACCCATTTAGCTAATGGGCTCACATAATTACACGATCAGCCTGTGCCAGTGCTTTCACGCCTTTGATTGGAGGTTGGTAAGGACTCGTTAGGGATAAGCACCTTGGTGTTTGTACTAATGCCAACCCAAGGAAAAGAGATCTCCGTGTGCCAATACACAGGAACACTATTCCAACCGCCCTGTGTTCTTATGAAAAAATATGTAGGATATGGTTTCGGCCTTCAACAATGCTTTTCTACATTATATATTGGCTTTTGAGGGTTACGTTTATGATTTAGTTCAGGGAATTGACGAGGTATGTCATTTCCCCTGAGTCCGTTCAGAAACCCATGCATTCATATTACCAGCAGAGATGTCCATTGGGAATCACGTACTCTGTCCTCCCCTCCTTCAGACCCCTTGACTTCGACCACATTTTGTTAAGTTACAGCCTTATTCTAAAATTGATGAACTCGGTTTTTCCTCTCATCAATCTACACACAATGACAAAGCAAAAACATGTTTATAGATGGGTTTTTTTTGCAAAAACTGAAATATCACACTTACATATTATTTGACCCTTTACTCAGTACTTTGTTGAAGCACCTTTGGCAGCGTTTACAGCCTCGAGTCTTCTTGGGTGTGACGGTAAAATGTATACAATAATTTTTCCCCCTCATCAATCTACACACAATAACCCATAATGATGGAGCGAAAACATGTTTTTAGAATAAAACAAAACAAAAACAGAAATACCTTATTTACATAAGTATTCAGACCCTTTGCTATGAGACTCGAAATTGAGCTCAGGTACATCATGTTTCCATTGATCATCCTTCAGAGGTGTCTACAACATGATTGGAGTCCACCTGTGGTAAATTCAATATATTGGACATGTTTTGGAAAGGCACACACCTATCTATATAAGGTCCCACAGTTGACAGTGCATGTCAGAGCAAAAACCAAGCCATGAGGTTGAAGGAATTGTCCGTAAAGCTACGCGACAGGATTGTGTCGAGGCACAGATCTGGGGAAAGGTACCAAAAAAAGTCTGCAGCACTGAAGGTCCCCAAGAACACATTGGCCTCCATCATTCTTAAATGGAAGGACTCGGAACCACAGACTCTTCCTAGAGCTGGCCGCTCGGACAAACTGAGCAATCGGGGGAGAAGGGCCTTGTCCAAGAAACCAATGGTCACACTGACAGAGCTCTAGAGTTCCTCTTTGGAGATGGGAGAACTTTCCAGAAGGACAACGATCTCTGCAGCACCACCAATCAGGCCTTTATGGTATAGTGGCCAGACGGAAGTCACTCCTCAGTAAAAGGCACTTGACAGCCCGCTTGCAGTTTGCCAAAAGGCACCTAAAGGTCTCTCAGACCATGAGAAACCAGATTCTCTGATCTGATGAAACCAATATTAAATTCTTTGGCCTGAATGCCAAGCGTCACGCGTGGAGGAAACCTGGCAGCATCCCTACGGGGAAGCATGGTGGTAGCAACATCACAACCAAGAAATGCAGGAGTGGCTTGGGGACAAGTCTCTGAATGTTCTTGAGTGGCCCAGCAAGAGCCCAATCGCCCAGACTTGAACCCAATCGCACATCTATGGAGAGAACTGAAAATAGCTCTGCAGCGACACTCTCCATTCAACCTGACATAGCTTGAGAGGATCTGCGGAGAAGATGGGGAGAAACTCCCCAGATACAGGTGTGCCAAGCTTGTCACGTCACACCCAAGAAGACTCGAGGCTGTAATTGCCGCCACAGGTGATTCAACAAAGTATTGATTAAAGGGTCTGAAAACGTATATAATATGATACAATATTGTATTTTATTTTTTACCTGTTTTTTCTTTGTAATTCTAGGGTTTTGTGTGTAGATTGATAGGGGGTAAAAAACTGCAATGTAACAAAAGGCTGCAATGTAACAAAATGTGGAAAAACTCTTCCTTCTTACACCTACACTGTATATAAAAAATTGCCTAAGAAATAGGTTAAAATACCAGAGATTCCCCCGTGCACTATTATTTAGGCTATCGGTATAATTAGGATATCAGCCAATAGGGTAGACGTAGTATGAAAGGGAATACAGTTGGGGCGGAATGATAGGAGAGTGGACACTTACTTGACTTGAGCTACTTTTTGCATTACCTTTAGAAGCGGAATGATTTTGCAAGCATCAATATTTATTTCCAGTCAATGTCGGAGTCTAAATAGCCTATCACATTTAGGAAGTCAAAGACAACTGTGACCAACTTCCCCGCCCCTATAGCCTATTCTACAGGCTATTTCAATAAGACAACACATACAGTATAGGCACACAGAGGAACACCTCATTTTGCATAACTTTGATAAGAGTGGGACAATTTGCAGGCTGACACAAATATAGGTGCTATCGATATCCATTCCCAGTCAATGTCGGAGCCTATTCTACAGCCTATCATATTTAGGAAGTTCATTTCCATGGAAAGGCATCTGTACACATGCATATTGTTACGGTGCGTGAATGAGGACCCAAAAGCGAATTAACTTAAACAGAGCTTCTTTAATTACCAAACATAGGTAGGCTCAGACGGACCGGCAGATTCCGACAGGACAAGACAAGGTTACAGCAAACATGACGACAGTCTGGTTCAGGCATGAAACACAACAAACAAGAATCCGACAAGGACAGGAACAAAAACAGAGAGAGATATAGGGACCTAATCAGAGGGAAAAAGGGAACAGGTGGGAAACGGGGTGACGAGGTGGTTAGGAGGAGACAAGGCACAGCTGGGGGAAAGAGAGGGAGAAAAGGTAACCTAACAACGACCAGCAGAGGGAGACAGGGTGAAGGGAAAGGACAGAGACAAGACACAACATGACAGTACATGACAGTACCCCCCCACTCACCGAGCGCCTCCTGGCGCACTCGAGGAGGAAACCTGGCGGCAACGGAGGAAATCCTCGATCAGCGCACGGTCCAGCACGTCCCGAGAGGGAACCCAACTCCTCTCCTCAGGACCGTACCCCTCCCAATCTACGAGGTACTGGTGACCACGGCCCCGAGGACGCATGTCCAAAATTCTACGGACCCTGTAGATGGGTGCGCCCTCGACAAGGATGGGGGGGGGGGGGGGAAGACGAGCGGGGGCGCGAAGGACGGGCTTGATGCAGGAGACATGGAAGACCGGGTGGACGCGACGAAGGTATCGCGGAAGAAGAAGTCGAACTGCGACAGGATTAATGACCCGAGAAATACGGAACGGACCAATGAACCGCGGGGTCAACTTGCGAGAAGCCGTCTTAAGGGGAAGGTTCTGAGTGGAGAGCCAAACTCTCTGACCGCGACAATATCTAGGACTCTTAGTTCTACGCTTATTAGCAGCCCTCACAGTCTGCGTCCTATAACGGCAAAGTGCAGACCTGACCCTCTTCCAGGTGCGCTCGCAACGTTGGACAAAAGCCTGAGCGGAGGGGACGCTGGACTCGGCGAACTGAGATGAGAACAGCGGAGGCTGGTACCCGAGGCTACTCTGAAAAGGAGATAGCCCGGTCGCAGACGAAGGAAGCGAGTTGTGGGCGTATTCTGCCCAGGGGAGCTGTTCTGACCAAGACGCAGGGTTGCGAAAAGAAAGACTGCGTAAGATGCGACCAATAGTCTGATTGGCCCGTTCTGCTTGACCGTTAGACTGGGGGTGAAAGCCGGAAGAGAGACTGACGGAAGCCCCAATCAAACGGCAAAACTCCCTCCAAAATTGAGACGTGAATTGCGGACCTCTGTCCGAAACGACGTCTGACGGAAGGCCATGAATTCTGAAAACATTCTCGATGATGATTTGTGCCGTCTCTTTAGCAGAAGGAAGCTTAGCAAGGGGAATGAAATGAGCCGCCTTAGAGAACCTATCGACAACCGTAAGAATAACAGTCTTCCCCGCTGACGAAGGCAGTCCGGTGACAAAATCTAAGGCGATGTGAGACCACGGTCGAGAGGGAATAGGAAGCGGCCTGAGACGGCCGGCAGGAGGAGAGTTACCGGACTTAGTCTGCGCGCAGACCGAACAAGCAGCCACGAAACGACGCGTGTCATGCTCCCGGGTGGGCCACCAAAAACGCTGGCGAATGGAAGCAAGCGTACCCCGAACGCTAGGGTGGCCGGCTAACTTGGCAGAGTGAGCCCACTGAAGAACGGCCAGACGAGTAGGAACGGGAACGAAAAGAAGGTTCCTAGGACAAGCGCGCGGCGACGGAGTGTGAGTGAGCGCTTGTTTTACCTGCCTCTCAATTCCCCAGACAGTCAACCCGACAACACGCCCCTCAGGGAGAATCCCCTCGGGGTCAGTGGAGGCTACTGAAGAACTGAAGAGACGAGACAAAGCATCAGGCTTGGTGTTCTTAGAGCCCGGACGATAAGAAATCACGAACTCGAAACGAGCGAAAAACAGCGCCCAACGCGCCTGACGCGCATTAAGTCGTTTGGCAGAACGGATGTACTCAAGGTTCCTATGGTCAGTCCAAACGACAAAAGGAACGGTCGCCCCCTCCAACCACTGTCGCCATTCGCCTAGGGCTAACCGGATGGCGAGCAGTTCGCGGTTACCCACATCATAGTTACGTTCCGACGGCGACAGGCGATGAGAAAAATACGCGCATGGGTGGACCTTGTCGTCAGAGAGGGAGCGCTGAGAAAGAATGGCTCCCACGCCCACCTCTGACGCGTCAACCTCGACAACGAACTGTCTAGAGACGTCAGGTGTAACAAGGATAGGAGCGGATGTAAAACGATTCTTGAGGAGATCAAAAGCTCCCTGGGCGGAAACGGACCACTCAAAGCACGTCTTGACAGAAGTAAGGGCTGTGAGAGGAGCTGCCACCTGACCGAAATTACGGATGAAACGACGATAGAAGTTCGCGAAGCCGAGAAAGCGCTGCAGCTCGACGCGTGACTTAGGGACGGGCCAATCAATGACAGCTTGGACTTTAGCGGGATCCATCTTAATGCCTTCAGCGGAAATAACAGAACCGAGAAATGTGACGGAGGAGGCATGAAAAGTGCACTTCTCAGCCTTCACAAAAAGACAATTCTCTAAAAGGCGCTGGAGGACACGTCGAACGTGCTGAACATGAATCTGGAGTGACGGTGAAAAAATCAGGATATCGTCAAGGTAAACGAAAACAAAGATGTTCAGCATGTCTCTCAGGACATCATTGACTAATGCCTGAAAGACAGCTGGAGCGTTAGCGAGGCCGAAAGGAAGAACCCGGTATTCAAAGTGCCCTAACGGAGTTTTAAACGCCGTCTTCCACTCGTCCCCCTCCCTGATGCGCACGAGATGGTAAGCGTTACGAAGGTCCAACTTAGTGAAAAACCTGGCTCCCTGCAGGATCTCGAAGGCTGAAGACATAAGAGGAAGCGGATAACGATTCTTCACTGTTATGTCATTCAGCCCTCGATAATCTATGCAGGGACGCAGAGACCCGTCCTTCTTCTTGACAAAAAAAAAACCCCGCTCCGGCGGGAGAGGAGGAGGGGACTATGGTACCGGCGTCAAGAGCTACAGACAAATAATCTTCGAGAGCCTTACGTTCGGGAGCCGACAGAGAGTATAGTCTACCCCGGGGGGGGGTGGTTCCCGGAAGGAGATCAATACTACAATCATACGACCGGTGTGGAGGAAGAGAGGTGGCCCTGGACCGACTGAACACCGTGCGCAGATCGTGATATTCCTCCGGCACCCCTGTCAAATCACCAGGCTCCTCCTGTGAAGAAGAGACAGAGGAAACAGGAGGGATAGCAGACATTAAACATTTCACATGACAAGAGACGTTCCAGGAGAGGATAGAATTACTAGACCAATTAATGGAAGGATTATGACAAACTAGCCAGGGATGGCCCAAAACAACAGGTGTAAAAGGTGAACGAAAAATTAAAAAAGAAATGGTTTCACTATGATTACCAGAAACAGTGAGGGTTAAAGGTAGCGTCTCACGCTGAATCCTGGGGAGAGGACTACCATCCAGGGCGAACAAGGCCGTGGGCTCCTTTAACTGTCTGAGAGGAATGTCATGTTCCCGAGCCCAGGTCTCGTCCATAAAACAGCCCTCCGCCCCAGAGTCTATTAAGGCACTGCAGGAAGCTGACGAACCGGTCCAGCGTAGATGGACCGACAAGGTAGTGCAGGATCTTGAAGGAGAGACAGGAGTAGTAGCGCTCACCAGTAGCCCTCCGCTTACTGACGAGCTCTGGCCTTTTACTGGACATGAAGTGACAAAATGACCAGCGGAACCGCAATAGAGACAGAGGCGGTTGGTGATTCTCCGTTCCCTCTCCTTAGTCGAGATGCGGATACCTCCCAGCTGCATGGGCTCAGCACCCGAGCCGGCAGAGGAAGATGGTAGTGATGCGGAGAGGGGGGCGACGGAGAGCGCGAGCTCCTTTCCACGAGCTCGGTGACGAAGATCAACCCGTCGCTCAATGCGAATAGCGAGTTCAATCAAGGAATCCACGCTGGAAGGAACCTCCCGGGAGAGAATCTCATCCTTTACCTCTGCGCGGAGACCCTCCAGAAGACGAGCGAGCAAGGCCGGCTCGTTCCAGCCACTGGAGACAGCAAGAGTGCGAAACTCAATAGAGTAGTCTGTTATGGATCGATTGCCTTGACATAGGGAAGACAGGGCCCTGGAAGCCTCCTCCCCAAAAACAGATCGATCAAAAACCCGTATCATCTCCTCCTTAAAGTCCTGATACTGGTTAGTACACTCAGCCCTTGCCTCCCAGATTGCCGTGCCCCACTCACGAGCCCGTCCAATAAGGAGAGATATGACGTAGGCGACACGAGCAGTGCTCCTGGAGTAAGTGTTGGGCTGGAGAGAAAACACAATATCACACTGGGTGAGGAACGAGCGGCATTCAGTGGGCTCCCCAGAGTAACACGGCGGGTTATTGATTCTGGGCTCCGGAGATTCGAAAGCCCTGGAAGTGGCCGGTGGATCGAGGCGGAGATGGTGAACCTGTTCTGTGAGGTTGGAGACTTGGGTGGCCAGGGTCTCAACGGCATGTCGAGCAGCAGACACTTCCTGCTCGTGTCTGCCTAGCATCGCTCCCTGGATCCCGACGGCTGAGTGGAGAGGATCCGAAGTCGCTGGGTCCATTCTTGGTCGGATTCTTCTGTTACGGTGCGTGAATGAGGACCCAAAAGCGAATTAACTTAAACAGAGCTTCTTTAATTACCAAACATAGGTAGGCTCAGACGGACCGGCAGATTCCGACAGGACAAGACAAGGTTACAGCAAACATGACGACAGTCTGGTTCAGGCATGAAACACAACAAACAAGAATCCGACAAGGACAGGAACAAAAACAGAGAGAGATATAGGGACCTAATCAGAGGGAAAAAGGGAACAGGTGGGAAACGGGGTGACGAGGTGGTTAGGAGGAGACAAGGCACAGCTGGGGGAAAGAGAGGGAGAAAAGGTAACCTAACAACGACCAGCAGAGGGAGACAGGGTGAAGGGAAAGGACAGAGACAAGACACAACATGACAGTACATGACACATATAGCAACTGCACGCATGCAAATAGCAACTGCGCCCACGCATATAGCAACTGTGCCCACGCATATAGCAACTGCGCCCACGCATATAGCAACTGCGCCCACGCATATAGCAACTGCGCCCACGCATATAGCAACTGCGCCCACGCATATAGCAACTGCGCCCATCCATATAGCAACTGCGCCCATCCATATAGCAACTGTGCTCACACATGTAGCAGCTGCGCCCACACATGTAGCAACTGCACCCACGCAAATAGCAACTGCGCCCATGCATATAGCAACTGCGCCCCTGCATATAGCAACTGAACCCATCCATATAGCAACTGCGCCCATGCAAATAGCAACTGAACCCATCCATATAGCAACTGCGCCCATGCAAATAGCAACTGCGCCCATGCAAATAGCAACTGCGCCCACGCATATAGCAACTGCGCCCATCCATATTGCAACTGCGCCCATGCATATAGCAACTGCACCTACACATATAGAAACTGCGCCCATGCATATAGCAACTGCGCCCACGCATATAGCAACTGCACCTACACATATAGAAACTGCGCCCATGCATATAACAACTGCGCCCATGCATATAGCAACTGCGCCCGTGCATATAGCAACTGTGCCTACGCATATAGCAACTGCGCCCATGCATATAGCAACTGCGCCCACGCATATAGCAACTGCGCCCACGCATATAGCAACTGAGCCCATGCATATAGCAACTGCGCCCACGCATATAGCAACTGCGCCCACGCATATAGCAACTGCGTCCATGCATATAGCAACTGCGCCCACGCAGATAGCAACTGCGCCCATGCATATAGCAACTGCGCCCACGCATATAGCAACTGCGCCTATGCATATAGCAACTGCGCAAACACATACAGCAATTGCGCCCACGCATATAGCAACTGCGCCCACGCATTTGTGAATAGTGCGACAAAGAGGTGCTTTTGATACAAAAGATAACACAGAAAAAACTGAAAGACAACCGTTTGAAATTATCTTTGTGCAAATTAAATATTTTCATCCGAAAGTTGTCTATCTGACCGCCCGGTCCCACCCGCAGCATGAAAAATGCTGACCGCGCAGCAATGCTCTCTGTCGGGGCTGCAGGTCCCGCTGGATGTCCACGGGAATGCAGCTCTCTACTAGGCGGGACCAGTCTCCCAGAGAGGCTTTCGCAATTAGTCAGTATTCCACATAGGTGGAGATGTCCTTCTCTAGGGAATGATCTTTCTTGGAAGAAGCTTCACAAGCACAACACCACATGTTTTTTCCAAGGGCTGTTCTCCCAACACACACACACATTTGAGTACATAATGTATACATACGTACACACACAAATGGGCATACACACATAGACACACACATATATACAATTACATATACACACATGCAAAGGCACACACAACCATGCACATAAACACACGTACAAAGGCACACATGGAAGCATACGTGTCCCCGTGCACACACACGCGAATGCAAACACAAGAAGAAGCATACATGTCCACGTGCACACACACGCGAATGCAAACACCAGAAGAAGCATACACGCTCTAAACACAAAAAAATAAACATATGCCTCTTTAGCAAACAGAAACACATCGTACAGATTGGCAAATGCACAGGATCATAAATTGCACACCCTCACATCCACACTCACACGAACACAAGTCTGCTATCAACACTCAGTTCACGTTATTAAAACCAATTCTGCTGTTACTAAGTGTGTAAATAAAACCCAATAAGCCATGACTACATTTCCTGCCCAGGTCTCTGATTCTCAATTACACAGCTCTGGTACCACCATGTTTAGAGATTAAAACATTTAACCAGATAAATTTGATTAAATCGTTTTTTTTTTTATCAGCTCGGACCCCACATTGAACTGAGAATGACACAAAACAATAAGGGAAATTAAAGTTCTGTGGTGAGGTTAAATAGACCACAATGATAAAGATGACGTCAAGGCGAAAGAAGGGGACAACAACATCTAGTGATCCTATGAACTTTGAAGGCAAGCTCTCGTTCTCAGACAGTCAAATAAATATATATTGCCCGACACTGTCTGGTTTGGAGATTCCACTCATTTCAGAAATGATTTTGGGTAAATGCAATGTCCAATCCCATTGACAGGAATTGAAAAATAATTGACCTCAACTCTGTACTGTGTCTGTACTGTTGTGGTCTCTTACTAAACGGTCAAGAAATTCTGGAATGCATGTTGCCAATGGGGGAGGTACAGGGTTCAGTGTTTCTTCCCTAACCTCTCAGGTCTTGTAAATACACTGTTCAGCTCAGTTTCATTCAACAACATCTCTAACTTGAACTTTGACCTACAAGAAGAGAAGGATAGATGGAGCCACACTGATACAGAATCACAGAGATTACACAACACCCACACACACGTACACACTCACACACTCCCTTCACAGAGACACAGGATTTAACCCGTGTGCCTGTCCGTCAAAACCCCCAAAACCCTCAATTCCTACCTCCAACCCCAATCCAAACCCCATGGGCCTACACAGAGACAAAAGATGAGTAGAGAGAGAGAGAGAGAGAGAGAGAGAGAATGCATCGGATGGAACTGGAGCCGGACAAAGCCTACTATTGGTATGGATGTTAATAACTGCATGGATCAAATTCCAGCCCCCAGATGTCTTGGAGAGACATGAGCAGTGTTTCGCCAGGATTGTGTCAATAATTCAAACCAGCCAACAATCCACCTCCAACCTCCAAAACCACTGCTTGTTTATTACATGAGGCTGTGTTCTGACCACACACACACACACACACACACACACCCCTTCCTAATATTGAGTTGCACCTGTATGCGGCTATTTCAGCCATACCCGTTGCTGACAGGTGTATAAAATCGGGCACACAGCCATGCAATCTCCATAGACAAACATTGGCAGTAAATGGCCTTACTGAAGAGCTCAGTGACTTTCAACGTGGCACCGTCATAGAATGCCGCCTTTTGAACAAGTCAGTTCGTCAAATTTCTGCCCTGCTAGAGCTTCCCCAGTCAACTGTAAGTGCTGTTATTGTGAAGTGGAAACGACTAGGAAACATCTAGGATCAACAACGGCTCAGCCGCAAAGTGGTAGGCCACACAAGCTTCCAGAACGGGACCGCCGAGGGCTGAAGCGCAGAGCAAACACTCTAGCCAAACACAACCACTCAAATGTCACATGTACTCAGAAACACACACACACTTCCTTGGGAGACATAGGCTACATTCCACACAGTAACCAAAAAACATGTATAGGCCTACTTCAGTCTAGGTTTCATGGTATTTTACTATTTTAGGCCACTAACACATTCTGGAGTCAAGCCCTCAACATATTGCGAACACACTGTGTTGGGGAATTAGCAGGGAGAGAACTGGAAAGCTGACCTGTGCACATCCATAAAATCCTCCAGGCACCCAGGACCCTCATGTTACCCCCAACAGACAGTCACTGCAAGGTGGGGCAGAATACAGGAACACACTGGGGGCCAGTTACCATAGCTCCCTCTAGTAAGACCCTCAGAGAAGAAGTTAGAGAGGGCTTCCACCCTGTTTCTCTCATGGTCTCACAGCAAGCTCAGCAGATCAGAGAAGTGCCTCAGCTTCACACCCAACCCTGGCCTGGAGGAGATAGGGCCTTTTCTTCTTTCTTTCTTTCTCTCTTTCTTTTCCCTCCATTGTAAATAAACTACAGCAACCGCATTAGTGCTGACTCATCATGCATGAAGCATATCAGCTCCGGTGGAGCACCGAGGAGCCAGGCTGAGAAGACCTCTCAGGACCGACTCTCTGCTCCACACATTACTCCCGAGGAGTCATATTAGCTATATTCTAGTGAGGTAACATTTGGCCCGACACACTTTGATCCCTTCTTACGTTGTGTCGCCTGTTGGACAGTACGCTACCGGGGCCTCATTCACTCTCACTGATTCACTCTCACTGGGTTGTAACGGGCCTGGGGAGCACATCTGGTTCCGTGGGGAGAAGAGATATGTCATGACTGACAAGGTTCTGGTATTAGTTGTCTTAGTTCTGTGGGGGCTGGAGGGATGGAGGCTGGGATTATGGGCCCGGGCAAGGCCTGGAGCTCCCAGATCTCCAGGCCCAGGCCCACAGCTCCAAGCCTCATCCCTGGCCCAGAGCTCCCTGGTCCAGCCCAGGGTGGGCAAGCTGGCTCCCTCCATCTGCATCCAATCACAAGTGTTTGTCGTTGGGAATTGAATCAAATTAAAAAGTGTAATATTTAATGCGACACCAGATGGAAGCGGAGAGGGGAAAAAGGGCCTGCGGTCGGCCCGATATCCCCCTCTGAAGACAGGGCCTGGAATTCCTGGAGGCATAGTCTGTGGAAATATGTATACACACACATGGGAGCGGAAGAGAGGCGGGTGGGGAGGCACGAACCCTGTAACAGGATTACAGTCAGAGTCAGGACACAGGAGCAGGGATCTGAAATCTAGCCTGTCAATCAAAGCCAGGCACACAATAGCAGATACACACTGTCGACACACACACACACACACACTGTGTGGGCTGACTGTGAGGTGGCGTTTAGGGCAGATGTGACTCGGGGGAAGCGGCTGTCTTTTTAGCCAGTGTATCCTCTTTCATAAACAAAGACAACACTAGTGTCACAGGGTGAGGGAGTTCGCCTGGACGATGAGACAGCCTAATAATGTAACGCTGGAGGACATGTCTCGAAGCACTGTGAGTCATGTGAACTGAAGGGAAAACATGGGAGGTTTGACCGGTGGGAAGAGCAGGGGCTTCCAACACCGTGATCAGTGAGAGACAGTACAAATATTTCACTTGGAGATTTGACTTGATGTATGTCAGTGCGGCGGAGCAGCTGGGCTGTGGGTTGTGTTGGAGTTCCGGTCCTATGGGTCACTGAGGAATGATGTGCGGTATGCTCTATGGGTGAACCTCTTGTTTCCAATAGGAGTGCGAGGTACACTCCACTTTCAGAGAATACATACATTACATAACAGAGTCGGGGTCAATTCCATTTTGTATTCCAATCACTTTGTGAAGTTCTCCTTCGGTGGAAAGCACCGACGAGAATTGGACTTGGAATGTCAGTGTACTTCCTGAATTGACTGGAATTGAAATGGAACTGACCCCGACCCTGGTGCGTAAACGTATGTCAGGGCGTGTGTGGGTCTGACATGCGGAGGATATGCTGCACTGTACTGGATCTATTGGACGCTCTGCGTGTTTCAGCCAGGGCCCGCGTGAACCCATTTGCTTCCTGGTGAGAGGAGCGCAAGGTCAACTGGATTTTGCGATATACCGTACGCACAACGGACGCCAGGACTTGAGCCAAAACCTTGTGGTTACTCAGAGATGTTACGCGTATCCGTGCCCAACGTGAGGGGTCTACACGTGACACTGCGGTGTCAGCGGGACATTGCAGGTGTTTGGGGAGGGAGTGGGGGATGTGGGCGTGTGGATTTTCAGCATGCCGTACGCCTCCTCATGTGACAAGTGCGGCTGACTGATTAACGTGACCGTGGATTACACTAAGCCTTGAGGACCGCCATGGGAGAGACACGGGGCTGGGCACCAGCTGGGTCTCACACACACGCGTGAACACATGACTGGGAACAGAATCACCTGGGTCACGGGGGCGCGCGTGAGGGCGCACACACTTCACACAGTCCAATGTTGCATAATGCGATTAGGGGGGGGGGGATGCAAGGCACAATTCATCTCAGCCATCACTGACTGTACTGGGCCCGACCACAGAGAGTGAAATGAACACACGCTTATAGACAAATGAACATGATCGCGCACAAACACACACAAACACACCCACCCACCCTCAATGGGAAAGAGGAATGGAAGGATCCCACCACAGCAAAACAGCAAAATAGGCCTCATCCAAGTCACACACTAAAAGCTCTGTCACTTTCCTACACCACACACACACACACACACACACACACACACACACACACACACACACACACACAGGCCAATGCATATAAACACAGAAAGAACATGAACAGTAAGACAGACACACACTTTTACTTTCCTTCACTGATCAACGTCACTACAGAGTTCCAAACTGCCTCTGGAAGCAATGTCAGCACAATAACTGTTCGTCGGGAGCTTCATGAAATGGGTTTCCATGGCCGAGCAGCGTCACACAAGCCTAAGATCACCATGCGCAATGCCCAGCGTGGTGTAAAGCTTGCCGTCATTCGACTATGGAGCAGTGGAAACGCGTTCTCGAGTGATGACGCATCACCATCAGGCAGCTTGATGGACAAATCTGGGTTTGGCAGATGCCAGGAGAACGCTACCTGCCCCAATGCATAGTGCCAACTGTAAAGTTTGGTGGAGGACGAACAATGGTCTGGAGCTGTTTTTCATGGTTCGTGCTAGGCCCCTTCCAGTTTATTGAAACGTTACAGCATACAATGACATTCTGGACGATTCTGTGATTCTTTGTTGCAACAATTTGGGGAAGGTTCTTTCCTGTTTCAGCATGACAATGCTCCCATGCACAAAGCGAGATCTATACAGAAATTGTTTGTCGAGATCGGTGTGGAAGAACTTGACAGGCCTGCACAGAGCCTTGACCTCAACCCCATCGATCACCATTGGGAAGGATTGGAACGCCGACTGCGAGCCACGCCTAATTGCCCAAAATCAGTGCCCAACCTCACTAATGCTCTTGTGGCTGAATGGAAGCAAGTCTGTGCAGCAATGTTACAACATCTAGTGGAAAGCCTTCCCAGAAGAGTGGAAAGCCTTCCCAGAAGAGCGGAGGCTGTTATAGCAGCAAAGGGGGGACCAACTCAATATTAATGCCCATGATTTTGGACTGACATGTTCGACAAGCAGGTGTCCACATATTTTTGGTAATGTAGTGTATATCCACATGGGCATAAACCCATGGCTAGCAAACCTGCATGTACATGTATGTATCCTTTTCTCAGAAACCTGTATGTAGTAACTACACACTTTCACACAGTGGATGTGCAGATGACTATTAGTGCTGAGCGATTAGTGCTTTTTGAGGTGTGTTCGGTTTCCTTTAAAAAAAAAAAAACTACCACGATTTTGGTTTAGATTATTTTTTAAACATTAAACGCACTATGCATTATGTGAGTTGAATGCTGTAAAAACACAGAATAAAACAATTAATAAAAGTCCCATGATGGTAGTGACTGTACATGACTTCTTATCACTTATTAACCATCGTTTATTGACATTAATTTACTTAAATAAAATATGTTGTTGTTGTGTATATACAATTGCTTTATTTGATCACGTTATTTCATTCCAAGTCATCATCTCATCTCTGTAGAGCTGCTGCCTTTCTGACAAAATCACTATTTTAGTAGTTCTGCAAAGTAAAAAAAAGCCAACTTTTATGACTGCTGAATACCAACTATCAATTACATAGATCATGTATTTTCAGGTAGAGATACCTTGAAGAAACTGCTCTCTATGTATCCATAGAAGACATAAAAGAAACACAGACCGGACCAGTTTAGCCGCGCAATGGATTATGGTCATTGTAGGTAAATTGTCACGTTTTCTACTATGCAGAACATTGGCCTGTTGGAAACTACAACTCCCTACAACTTCGCACCGTTCGGGCATATGATCTGATTTATCTCCAGTGCGATGTGCGCACTGAGCTCACAGACAAAAAAAACGACCAAAAAGGAATTAAAATAATTGAACTGACGTCGGTCAATTCGTTGTTTAAAAAAATAAATAAACTGACATATTGGTTAATCGCTCACTCAGCACCAGCGTTCACGATGTGCAGTGAGAGGAATGTAATATATCTGGGACCTGTCAGGAGAACCCAGGGTTGCCAGGAAGGGCACAGAAACAAAGGAGGGCAGAGTGACGAAAAGAGAAAGAAAGGCAGACTGTACTTACTCACTAAGAACCAAGTCAATAAAGAGTGACAGCAAGGCAAACACTCACCTGTACAGAGGTAATAACTGGACTTTGTGTGTGTGTGTGTGTGTGTGTGTGTGTGTGTGTGTGTGTGTGTGTGCGCGTGTGTGTGTGTGCGTGCGCATGCGTGCGTGCGTGCGTGGAGAAAGGCTAAAGGCATGCTGACTCATGCATTCCCTAAGTCCTAAGTGAATAAAAGTAACAGACAAGTATAAGCCTCAGTAGTATGTATCTTTTTCAGTCCTTCTTCCATTGTTTAAACTGTATCATAACTTCACTCACATAGGTTTGCACAGTAGCACTTGTCACTAAACATATCCATTCAAGCCAACACTAACCATACAAACATTAGGCTCCAGACCTGCCCTGTAGCCGTGCCTCGACACCTGCATCGCTTGCTGTTTGGGGTTTTAGGCTGGGTTTCTGTACAGCACTTTGTGACATCAGCTGATGTAAGGAGGGCTCTATGAATAAATGTGATTTGATTTGAGTTGAACAGGTGAAATCATGGGGTTTAACCCCACTGTATCCAGGGGGCGGGAAAACAGTGTCAATGCTACTGTGGAGATCAAAGGTCATACCCCCTAGACTTGACCCTGCTTGTTGCTAGGCAACATCATGTTCTTTATGAGAAACGGGGGCTCCCAGGTCCGGAACATTGGAAGTCAGGTTGTATACATGGCTTAGCTTTACAAGGGAACAGGGAGAGAAGTCTCACACCCTAGCAGCCTGCGTGCTGCCAAGGCAGAAAAATGAAAAAAAGGATTTCAGCAAACATAGCTAAACCTCTCCCTCACCACAAGAGGCAAGTCAGGCAACAGTTCCCGGAATCTGAGGGGAGAGAAAGGGGGTGGGGGGGGACTATTCCCAATAATACCATTGGGACTGTGTCTATACAGACTTAAACCTAAACTTAGACCTAGTTAAGGGCTAGGATCACAAACCAAACCACACAACTATAACCAAATGCACTAACTAATAAGTCAACCTAGAAAAAAACAGAGCAAGTCATAGTTAAAAAATACTTATAAACTGTGTGGTTCGAGCCCTGAATGCTGATTGGATGACAGCCGTGGTATATCAGACCGTATACCACGGGTATTTCCCCAAAACATTTTTTACTGCTTTAATTACGTTGATAACCAGCTAATACTCTGTGTTGCGTCGTGCCTAGGAACAGCCCTTAGCCGTGGTATATTGGCCATTTACCACACCACCTCGTGCCTTATTGATTCATTATATTTTGGACTCAAAACATCATGTCTCAATAAAACTGCATTGAGGCATGAATTTCCTGTTCATGGTAGGCCCTTACTGCTTGTCCACCCACTCACTAGACCAAAGCCAGCCAAATTCCCTATGCGTCTTATGGGGAGACACATGGCATGGCCTCAACACTCAACTCACACAAACACAAACACAAACACAAACACAAACACAAACACACACACACACACACACACACACACACACACACACACACACACACACACACACACACACACACACACACACACACACACACACACACACACTGCCAGTGCTACAACTTGACTCAACAACTACAGTAAATGTCTCTGACTCACTCTAACGCCTGCTACGCGGTGTAACTTCTGAGCCTGTTTTTGTTGGAAATGCAAGGTCCTTACTTTGGGTCCTCCTAGATCCACCGCTAATTTTAGAAAAGCCCCCAGAAATAATAAAAGTGTGTGTGAGTAGGCAGGCACGGCGGGCATGCCTGCCCTGGCAGAGTGGGTGCTCCTGGGCAAGTGGGCGTCTAGGGGCCAGCGTCACCGGTGACGGGTGACGACGTGCGAGGGTGGAGACAGCAGGGTTTTTCTCACCCTCTCGCCAAAGGCAGAGACGAAAACACCGGAGTCGAAAGAGAGGGGAAAAGAAAGAATTAAAAACAGAGGGACCCCCCCCCCCCCCCCCCAGATGGAGGAGACACAGGGCTGGCGGCTGACTCAATGTCACTGCACTGTAACTCAAAATCAACACAAACACAATGAATAGTACAAATACACAATGTCCCAAATTGTATTCATGCAGATTCCCAGCCCCGACACACAGAATACTAAGGTTTCTGTGTGTCGAAGCATGCGCAATGTATTTTCTCCAACGAACACGCTCCTGAATAAGTCCAGACCTAGTATTCATCTATGCCCAGGAAACTGTCCCAAAAATACTAATGTTCCCTAAAACTAAGTGCACTCCAGTGTGTTGTAATGGTGTCTTGGCCCAGTGGTGACTATGGCTTAGTCACACAAACAGCAGCTCCCTAGGAAGCCTTGGCATTGTGTCTATACCGTCATACCGTACCAAGGGAAGGAGCAGGCATACAGGCCGCACCATCAGTCCAGGCCCCGTAAACCAATCAGCACTAGGAATAAAAGACTGGAGATAGTCACACAGGAGACGTGATTCAACGTTCCCACATCGTTCCCAGCCCAGCAACTTCATATACATCCTACTAGTGCGTCTGACAATGAGGCTAGTAGAAGAAGGATATAATGTGAAACAGCTTTCGGTTTCCCATCAAATGGCCTCTGTCAATTTCCATACGTCAGAAGAACAAAACAAGAGAGGAGCATGAAATGAGAAATGAAGAAAAAAAAATGTGTGTGTGCCAACCTGTCTGCCTGGCACTGGCTCTAATGGCGCTATTAGATGACAGCATGGGGACATTAAGATGAACGGGAGGAGAGGGGGAGGGAGAGACCTCGGGAGAGAACGACAGAGAGACAGAGTGTTGTGGGAGCTAGCGTGCCACAAAGTAGAGTGGGTCCTAGCCAGCCAGGCTGAGTGAGGGAGTTCCCAGCAGGTTAATGTTTGCAGTGGGACCGACCGGGGGCAAGTGGGGTGAGGGGGGGGGGGGGGGGGGGGGGGGACTGTGAGTCATGGGGTTACCGACTGTCATTAACATGTCACCGAAACCCACCCTGACAACCGTGCATGACCATGACACACTCCATACAAACACTCACTTACCCGTCCCGGGAAGTTAACCCTGAAACACACATGTATACAGGTAGGCCTACCAGTGGAGGCTGCTGAGGGGAGGACGACTCATAATAATGGCTGGAATGGAGTCAATGGAATGGTATCAAACACATCAAACCCCTGGTTTCAATGTGGTTGATGCCATTCCATTACACTCCATTCCAGACATTATTATGAGCATTCCTCCCCTCAGCAGCCTCCACTGAGGCCTGCTATACCTTAGGCTAAACAGACACATGCACACATGCAGTTTGTCTGATAATCATTTTATAATAGCTAAACGTTCGACATAGAAGTTAGGCTACTGTACAACAAGGGCCATCTATGAAATTATCAGCAGACATTATTCAAAGACTCTATACAGTCCAAACCCAACGCCAAAATCTATATGCCGCAATGATGGTGGTCAAGTGCATTAGTCTGTTATACTTGCAATATGGAAATATGGGTTCATATTGTTCTTGCCTTAGGAAGCAGATGTCAGAATCATTCAACACAATGGATACAGACATGAAGATTTGACATTCAGCACGTGGAATCTCAGGAATTAATTATTTCTTGCACTTGCACACTTGGCAGGAAATATTAAACCCCTAAGGTGGAGAAGAGTAGAGTTTCTGGGTTTGCCCTCTGGCATCGCATGCTAGTCAAATAGCTCGTCAGTCAGAATGGGAGTCCTGCCGGACCGCAGAGCTGCTAAAATTTTGATTTAGTCTGCTCCCCACGCTTTTCTCTCCACATTAAGTAGAATCACTTAGCGAGTCTTCGGGTACATCCAATACTGTACTAAATGTCACTATATAGTGCACTACTTTTGACCAGAACCCTAAGGTGCCCTGGTCAAAAGTAGTGCACTATACAGGGGACATGGGGTGGCATTTGGGGACGTAGCCTTGGAGAGAAAAAAATGCCGAACATGTAAAGTACGACAGGAGCAGAGACGGAGTCAGTGAGGGAGTTTGGCATCTTGATTGAAGGACTACTTGTCTTGGAGTGCCTTCAGAACTGCCTCGCTTTTCCTTTGAGGGTTTCAAGTCCCAGCTGTTTTCTTTTTGAGAGCATTTATTCATTCTGAATCATAATAATAACAGTATTAATCGTTGACGTCAACAGGAATTACATTTAAACCTAATTGGGGCAAGTTATTCAGGGTGTCGAAAGTGGAGACTCACTGAATACACAGTTTTGACTGACTTGAGAAAACAACATAAAAACACTGGAAAGCTACTTTTTCCAGAAATCTATTTGCCTGCTCAATCGCAGAACTTCTATTTTCCTTCCATACAGTATGCAGGTATGCTCTAATAATTGATCATACAGTGACTGAGTCCATTGATGATCACTGAACCACTGAACGATTACCTACATGAAATCACTTGCAGTGTTTAGTGGAATAATTGCCACCGGTGACAATAGGGTGGGGTCGGAAGGGAAAAGCCCCACGGGACCAGGAAGTGTCAGCAGCGTTCCACCATGTCACAATGATACATGGAGACATATAGTACTTACACAAACCTGCTAGCATACACTTACTGTTACACAGACACAACACACATTACACACAAGGCACACCTGTCTATCCACACAGTACGACAAAGCCAAAGTCAAATCTTTCCAATCAACAACATGCACCACCGAATCTGTTCAGAAACTGATGTTGTGCACCAAGGCGATGAATAGTCTGGACACCATTGGATACAATGTGTTCCTATTTGCATCTACCAGCTCTCGCAGTCTCAACTCAGACATTTTTCTCAAACCTCAAATTCAAGTGTTTAAGGTTAAGTTTAGGCATTAACTCCAAATGGTTAAGGTTAGGCATCAACTCCAAATGGTTAAGGTTTTTAGGCTTAAAACAACAATATAAAAAGGAACTTTCTTGGAATCAAACGCCCATCCGTAATCCCCATCGACAACGCAAAATCGAAACCCACTTGAAGGTGACGGCACTCACTGTTGCCCCTAGTGGGCGGTTTCCACATCATCTCCCGACGTCCTCAGACATGGGATGGACGTCGAATACTGACTTGTATTATGGGTGACCTGTCTGATTTCCATACTGACTCCTGCATTGTGTGACACAGAAGCTCCTGAGGATGTGAATTAAAATGCAACCCAATCTGGCTGGTGTCCCCACTTCCTGTTTGGTCACTGATCTTTGTTTATCGGCTCTTCCTCTGAAGCCCAGATGAGCCCCAGTTACATAACTACACAGAGGCAGTCTGGATGTCTTACTAGAAAAAGGGCAGAAGAAGTGGCGACCATTTGTCGAGAGAAGAGAGAAAATGAACAGACTTCATCAAAAGGGAGAGGCAGAAAGAAAGTGGCGGCATTGTGTTGTCTTCAGTCAATAGCGCCTCCTAGAGTAAAATTAATTCCCCCCCCCCACCACACACACATGCACATTGCCCCACAGCATGGCTGGTTGCCATCCACCTGCACCACTCCCCATAGGTGTGTTCCCTCCCTCTCTCCTAGATCATTTTCCTCTCACCCTCCCTCACTCTCACTTTCTCTCCATCCACTCTACATCGACTCAAATACGCCCTTGTTCTCTATCAACCGGCGTGATTTTTTTCCTCCACAACATTCAATTCCTCACCACCACCCCACTCCCCCACGTTCCCAACAACAGAGGTATATCTCTCCCCCAAACCTGCAACCCGTATTCACAAAGCGCCTCAGAGTACGAGTGCTGATCTAGGATCAGTTCTGCCTTTGAAGTCATGATGAATAAGAGGACTTCTTCCCATACGTAGAAGGCGGTGTAGAGGTTAACCCGCCTCACACGGGCCGTTGGAAATGTGCTGTGTGGAGGGCTATGCTACCATGTGGCCTGTGCGTTACACCATGCCAATGGAATGCCCTCATATCAGAGAGAGATAAAACACACAACAAGTCACAAAAGGAGCAGGCCAGCACTGGGAAATAAAACAAGACAACAAAAAGAAACGTTTCAGTGCGTCAGTTTGTTTACAAAGGAGGTCAGTCACCACACACTATCTCGCCCTGGAACGGGACATTTGTTTGTTTTGTGTGTGTTTTTTAAAAAAAATGTAGGATGACGTGCTCACCTTAAAAGCTCTCTACTGATCAGTGCCTCAAATCATTAGGGGAACAATAAAAATTCACTCCCCCCATTTAGAGTGATCAAGCCAAAAAGAGAGGTACTGAGGGAAAGAGTAAACAGAAAGAGAGAGAGAGAGAGAGAGAGGAAGAGAGAGAGGGAGAGAGATCGAACAAGAGAATGAGAGAAAGAGAGGAAGAAAAAGAGAGAGTAAATGAACACAACAGAGTGATAGAGAATGGGTTTAATGGAACATTATGGAATCCATTCAGCGCTAATGGCTGGCAGTGATGCCAGACGAGGCATGTTCTGACTGAAGTGGCTGTTCCTTTCAATGGTTAGGCCCCAATTAGGACTAGCAGTCTAGCGTTAGCACATCCGTCACATCCCACTGGTAATTACCAGAGAGGCTAACGTCTGAAAATTTCGTCTTTACGAGCTGTGACTCTCCATCCGTCCCTCTTCCAACGTCGTGATCAATGAGCAGTGGAGTGATGCGTGGAGTGATGGTTCAACATAGACTAAACAAACTTTCATGTTCTCCAACAGTGGAAGGAAAAAACAAGTCTGTTGCATTTTACTATGTTGGTAAGAGTCTATTTGAAGGATGCAAGCCTGTTAAATCCAATCATTTGGACTTTGATGTGATTCGATGAGTGGGGAAGAACGGGAGTGTAAGATGTAGGATCTTAATTTGAGCCATTTTGCAGCAACAGGAAATCTGAATGATTATGTACATTATAATTAATGGACATTTTTGAAGGGGTTGATACATTTTTCATTAGGGCAAATCAAGTCTGAAGTTTGAAAGTGGAAATTACAAACAGTAGAAGCCACTATAAATACACCACAAGTTTGCAATTTCCTGCTTAAAATTCTCAGCAACAAAATAGTGATCAAATTAAGGTCCAACATCTGTATGCTGATGTCTTAAAATCCCCAAAATAGAGATAATTATTGAGCTTTCTGCATGGTAATAATGTCAAATGAAGTCAATAAAGTGATTAGACTACAGATTAATCACCTCTATAAAATCAGATGATAGGTCCGTTGGATGCTAGATGCTATCCTGTTATGTGGGCCTAGATATCGAATATCTCCAAGACAGAAACAACTCATAGTCAAACATATCATCAAGGTATGAACAATGAGTGAACAATGGTGTCAGGTTGAGACATTCGAACTGTACTTACGGCTGGCAAAACCCCCAAATAAAACCAGAAAGCAGTATGTAAAAACAGGACCACATCAGGACATCGTGACAGAAGAAACAGCAAAGAAAAGGCATTACACCCTGAAGGCATTGCAGAGAACAAAAAAAAATGAAACAGAAGAAGAAGAGGAAGAGAGGATGTGGAGGACTGAGGGGAAGGGAAGTGCCTCTGTGAAAATGTGACGACCTGTCATTTTACTCCAGGGTTGGGAAACCTCCATGCTGAAAGATAACCTATCAGTTGTCCTTGCTGTCTCTCATTTGGGAATGATGGATGGCGCCCTTCCCTTCAAGGTGTTGACAACCCAGAGTTCAAACTGGGGTAAAGGAGGACAACCTGGTCTCAGGACTACTCATGTCATTCTATACATAAAACACTCCATTTTATTATGATATGCAACATTATGTTACATTGTAAATGGAATAGCGGTCGTACAATATCACATGAATTATAGAACTCATAGTATCATATGTCTTACCCGGTTGTACAATAGCATAGAAATTAGATGACGTAACTTAGCATTATCTCTTGGAGGACGTATATTAGCCCTATATACATCACAATCTTCCTATTCAGATATCTATTTTCCATACCCCAAAGCATCTATTTTGTAGGCATTGTTGTGCATTGGGAAGTAACTAATAAACAAAATATCTGAAAATGGAACAACCAGTGCCGTGTTCGTAACAACCAGTGCGGTGTTTGAGACCACCTAAAGCGAGACCGATTCAAGACCAAGATCGGGAGGGGGGTGTGGGGTCCGAGACCAAGTAAAGACAGAGACCAGAAAAATGTGAGTGCAATTCAAGACCATGATCGCAATTGTGTCAAATTTGCCATCATAATAACAGTTCAAAATGTCCAGTATCTCTGTGTTCATACTTCAGAAGAACATTGATCAAATCCAATCAAATTTAGTTGTCACATACACATGGTTAGCAGATGTTAACGCGAGTGTAGCGAAATGCTTGTGCTTCTAGTTCCGACAATGCAGTAATAATCAACGAGTAATCTAACCTAACAATTCCAAAACTACTACCTTATACACACAAGTGTAAAGGGATAAAGAATATGTACATAAAGATATGAATGAGTGATGGTACAGAACGGCATAGGCAAGATGCAGTAGATGGTATCGAGTACAGTATATACATATGAGATGAGTAATGTAGGGTATGTAAACAAAGTGGCATAGTTTAAAGTGGCTAGTGATACATGTATTACATAAAGATGCAGTAGATGATATAGAGTACAGTATATACATAAACATATGAGATGAATAATGTAGGGTATGTAAACATTATATTAAGTAGCATTGTTTAAAGTGACTAGTGATATATTTTACATCAATTCCCATCAATTCAGATTATTAAAGTGGCTGGAGTTGAGTCAGTGTGTTGGCAGCAGCCACTCAATGTTAGTGGTGGCTGTTTAACAGTCTGATGGCCTTGAGATAGAAGCTGTTTTTCAGTCTCTCGGTCCCTGCTTTGATGCACCTGTACTGACCTCGCCTTCTGGATGATAGCGGAGTGAACAGGCAGTGGCTCGGGTGGTTGTTGTCCTTGATGATCTTTATGGCCTTCCTGTGACATCGGGTGGTGTAGGTGTCCTGGAGGGCAGGTAGTTTGCCCCCGGTGATGCGTTGTGCAGACCTCACTACCCTCTGGAGAGCCGTATGGTTGTGGGCGGAGCAGTTGCCGTACCAGGCGGTGATGCAGCCCGACAGGATGCTCTCGATTGTGCATCTGTAGAAGTTTGTGAGTGCTTTTGGTGACAAGCCAAATTTCTTCAGCCTCCTGAGGTTGAAGAGGCGCTGCTGCGCCTTCTTCATGATGCTGTCTGTGTGGGTGGACCAATTCAGTTTGTCTGTGATGTGTACGCAGAGGAACTTAAAACTTACTACCCTCTCCACTACTGTCCCATCGATGTGGATAGGGGGGTGCTCCCTCTGCTGTTTCCTGAAGTCCACAATCATCTCCTTTGTTTTGTTGACGTTGAGTGTGAGGTTATTTTCCTGACACCACACTCCGAGGGCCCTCACCTCCTCCCTGTAGGCCGTCTCGTCGTTGTTGGTAATCAAGCCTACCACTGTAGTGTTGTCCGCAAACTTGATGATTGAGTTGGAGGTGTGCGTGGCCACGCAGTCATGGGTACAGGAGAGGGCTCAGAACGCACTCTTGTGGGGCCCCAGTGTTGAGGATCAGCGGGGTGGAGATGTTGTTACCTACCCTCACCACCTGGGGGCGGCCCGTCAGGAAGTCCAGTACCCAGTTGCACAGGGCGGGGTCGAGATCCAGGGGTAAGCAAATTGGAGTGGGTCTAGGGTGTCAGGTAGGGTGGAGGTGTATGGTCTCTCAAAGCACTTCATGATGACGGAAGTGAGTGCGGGGAGGTAGCTCAGTTACCTTAGCTTTCTTGGGAACAGGAACAACGGTGGCCCTCTTGAAGCATGTGGGAACAGCAGACTGGGATAAGGATTGATTGAATATGTCCGTAAACACACCAGCCAGCTGGTCTGCGCATGCTCTGAGGGCGCGGCTGGGGATGCCGTCTGGGCCTGCAGCCTTGCGAGGGTTAACACGTTTAAATGTTTTACTCACGTCGGCTGCAGTGAAGGAGAGTCCACATGTTTTGGTTGCGGGCCGTGTCAGTGGCACTGTATCGTCCTCAAAGCGGGCAAAAAAGTTATTTAGTCTGCCTGGGAGCAAGACATCCTGGTCCGTGACGGGGCTGGTTGTCGTTTTGTAATCCGTGATTGACTGTAGACCCTGCCACATACCTCTTGTGTCTGTGCTGTTGAATTGCGACTGAACTTTGTCTCTATACTGATGCTTAGCTTGTTTGATTGCCTTGCGGCGACTCAACTTTGTCTCTATACTGACGCTTAGCTTGTTTGATTGCCTTGCGGAGGGAATAGCTACACTGTTTGTATTCGGTCATGTTTCCGGTCACCTTGCCCTGGTTAAAAGCAGTGGTTCGTGCTTTCAGTTTCACGCGAATGCTGCCATCAATCCACGGTTTCTGGTTTGGGAATGTTTTAATCGTTGCTATGGGAACGACATCTTCAATGCACGTTCTAATAAACTCACTCACCGAATCAGCGTATTCATCAATGTTGTTGTTGGACGCAGTGCGGAACATATCCCAGTCCACGTGATGGAAGCAGTCATGGAGCGTGGAATCAGATTGGTCGGACCAGTGTTGAACAGACCTGAGCGTGGGAGCTTCTTGTTTTAGCTTCTGTCTGTAGGCAGGGAGCAACAAAATTGAGTCGTGGTCAGCTTCTCTGAAAGGAGGGCGGGGGAGGGCCTTATATACGTTGCGGAAGTTAGAATAGCAATGATCCAAGGTTTTACCAGCCCTGGTTGCGCAATCGATATGCCGATACAATTTAGGGAGTCTTGTTTTCAGATTAGCCTTGTTAAAATCCCCAGCTACAATGAATGCAGCCTCAGGATATGTGGTTTCCAGTTTGCAAAGAGTCAAATACAGGTTCGTTCAGAGCCATCGATGTGTCTGCTTGGGGGGGAATATATACGGCTGTGATTATAATCAAAGAAAATTCCCTTGGTAGATAATGCGGTCGACATTTGATTGTGAGGAATTCTAAAACAGGTGAACAGAAGGACTTGAGTTCCTGTATGTTGTTGTGACCACACCACATCTCGTTAACCATAAGGCATACGCCCCCGCCCCTCTTCTTACCAGAAAGATGTTTGTTTCTGTCGTCGCGATGCGTGAAGAAACCAGCTGGCTGCACCGATTCCGTTAGCGTCTCTCGAGTGTGCCATGTTTCCGTGAAGCAAAGAATGTTACAGTCTCTGATGTCCCTCTGGAATGCTACCCTTGTTCGGATTTCATCAACCTTGTTGTCAAGAGACTGGACATTGGCGAGAAGTATGCTAGGGAGTGGTGCGCTATGTGCCCGTCTCCGGAGCCTGACCAGAAGACCGCTTCGTTTCCCTCTTTTACGACGTCTTTGTTTTGGGTCGCAGGCTGGGATCCATTCCGTTGTCCTGATGTTGATGTCCGGTGAGTTGATGTTGCTCTTATATTCAGTAGTTCTTCCCGACTGTATGTAATGAAACCTAAGATTACCTGGGGTACCAATGTAAGAATAACACGTAAAAAAAACAAAATACTGCATAGTTTCCTAGGAACGTGAAGCGAGGCGGCCGTCTCTGTTGGCGCCGGAAGTATGTATTCTTCAGACATACAGAATGGGGAAAATATGCATTGAGAGGGAAAATAGAGAGCCACTCTACAAATGATCACTAACCCAAACAGGTCTATAATAGATAAAAATACTAAATATGTTGCCCTGGTCTCCCCTTACTAATAGTGAGTATGCAACTTTCAAACAATTTCCCCGACTCTTCCCTTCCAGCGAATCAAGGAAATTCTGATGAGCTCGAAAACATTTGAGGATTTTTTTTTCAACGAAAGTAAAGGACAGTAATATTACAAGTAAAGTAGGAAGCCCCGGTTTCAATAGGTGATAAGATATTGTTGTGTCATGAAAGGAGTGTGAATATTTGGCCCGGCGAAGCAGTTTTATGCACTGACTGAAGGGGAGCTGATAATTATGAGTTTTTTTTACTCTGCTGGTCTCGGGAAACATTTTTATTAATTTTTGTAAAAAAAAAAAAAATGTAACCTTAATTTAACTTAGGCAAGGCAGGCAAGTCAAAATTCTGATTGTTCATTGTCTGGGACGGAGTCAAGACCGAGTAAAAATGTATCTGACAGCGAGACAAGACATTCAATTTGTGGTCTCAAGAACGGACTTGAGTATTACAACACGTAACAACAAGGGAGAATTACGGGTGGAATTTACATGGCTGGTTAGGGAAACTAACAACAAAGGTTAGGAGAACTAAAACAACAAAGGTTAGGTGAATTTACATAATATGTTGGGTTAATTCGGTTAAGTTTAGAATAAGGGGAAGGGCTAGGTAAAATGCTACAGTTGTTCCTGATGCGACTCGAACATGCAATTTTTGGATTGCTAGTCTGTCGCGGACTACGCCAACCCAACCTCCCTAATTTAATTTCTGTCTCAAGTAAATAGACCATTAGTAGGTATCATACATCTTAGAGGTGCTCATAAATACATAAAGTATATTTTGTATTTCTCTGAGGCCAGGCTGTGTAGGAGGACTAGAGCCATGACGTTGGTGAAGACGCATCCATTTCCTCAGTCAACAACACCAGGGCTGTGTTCAGTTGGGAAAAAACGTTTGGAAGAAATGTGAAATGTGGGAGGTTCTTGTTGAATTTGTCCAATGAGAACACATGATTTATTTTTCCGTTGCGAAACATTTGGCAACGTGTGACCAACTGAACACAACCCAGGACAAAGCTATTTCTGAGCACTGTAACTTGCAGCATAGGAATCTAAATGTCCAAACCAGGACAGTAACCTAGGAAGTGCGACCATGACCCCAGATGCTCTTGGAGCCAGCTCTGAAACCCTGCCCTTAGTCCTGGGATTTCTTTACCGGATAGTAGAGCTGCATTTCAGTGAGCCACACTCTCATCCAACCATCAGGGGATTTGTTCAGTAAATGATTCTACCATAACATATGATGAAACACACAAATGCAGCATATTAGATGTCATATGGAAAGATTAAAACCATACTCTTTGAAGAAATCCGTTTCATGTGTTTTTTTACGGGATTACCTCTTCATCCATATTGAAGCCATCACTCCAAGTCTATTGTATACCACAGAGAGAACTCAGGGCTGCTCAGAGCTACGCAGCTGTCCTTCTTCCTCCCAACCTCTTCATTTTCTTCCTTTTCACTTCCAGAGCTCCTGAAACATGACAAGCAAATGTCCTCAGTATCAGTCCATAACTCCCTTGCTCTCTCTCTCTCTCGATCTGACGCAGGCAGCAGGCCAAACGCAGCACGAGTGGGTGGATGCACCACACCAACTAGGGGAGTGCTCTGTCTCTCACTCTCACACACCTCACCGAGTCTCACACACCTCACCGAGTTCTACACGAGCTATCTAATGAGCACACTTTGAGAGCGCTCCCCAACACTTTTGGAAAACTTTTTGTGCGCCCTTTTTGACGCTGAAGAAATCACAGTCTTATTTCCCCGCACACCTTTTCCCACCTTCTACTTATTTGTCCTGTCGCTCTCTCGATTTCATTCCTCCATGTGGTAAAGTGGAGATTGTGCTAGACTTCAAGCATGCAACAAAGAATAAAATGACTCCTGAAAAAGCCATATCATCGATACAATAGCCATAGGCTGCTTGATGCAAACGGGCTTAAATGAAAGTCCAATGGACTGACACCGACGGTGTGTGTGCATGGAGTGAGTGTGAACCTGAAATCATTGATAGACACAGTATCACTGCGTCGTATGTAGATCGGATGCAGTCCTGTTGCATATGTGGCACCAGCTGCAGCTGAAAGAACGGGAAAGGCTGTTAATTGGAGTCTCACTCCTGAGGCACAGGGGTTAAATGGTGCAGCGCTCGGTGTAAAGGGTTAAACTGAACCACATGCACACACACACACACACGTGTACACATGTACACACGCCTGTTCACACACACACACACACACACACACACACACACACACACACACACACACACACACACACACACACACACACACACACACACACACACTCCCTCAGCACATGGAGTCCATTCATACAGGCAGTAAAGCGATCCTAAGACCAGGAGGGGTGACATTCACAACACTGGCAACCCACCACAGACATATTGAGCTACTTAGGGAGAGCTTTATAAGATCAGAAACTCCTGCAACGAGGGAAGGAGGGGAAAGACCTGTCATTCTGTTTCATCTCGCCATCATTCTGTCCTCCTCTCTCTCATCCTTCTCTCACCCCTCTCATCCGTTTCAATCTCCACTTTCAACCCCCTCTTGCTCCGATGTCACCCCTCTATAGCCCTTCTCTACACAACTCTCTCATCCCTCGCTCACCCGTCTCTCACTCCTCTCTCAGCCCTCCCCCTTCCTGTTCTCTGTTCTCTCAGACCAAGTCAAATGTCAAGTGTCCTTGTGTTAAGTCATTTCATATTCTGAGTCTTTGTCGAACAAGGACTGTTTATAGGTGAGTTCCAGGCCAGTGGTTTAGTGAATGTATTTTTGTGGCTTTCAGATTCTGTGTTTTTACTATGGTTTCTGGCCCTCCTAGGCAGTTATGGGCCACTTTGTGAACATTAGGCCTGTTTGTGGTGGCATGGGCTGGAGTGAAGGAGAGAACTGCGGGTTTTCCCTCGCTCCTGCTTTCCTTTTCGACCTGGTGCACGTATAGTCAGCCCTTACCAACTATTTCTGCCAACCCCTTTGGCAGTGAGAAATACACACGTACACACACACACGCGCAACATGCATGCACGCACACACACACACAGGTATGCGAGTGGCAGGCCTACCTACAACTGGACAACTGTCCATCTGTCATCGTCACAGTCGATAGAGCAATGAGGATATGCCGGTCCGGGGTTTGCACTTGGCTCTATTTTTAGTGGCCACACGTCCAGAGAGACCTCTCCAGCACGTCTCTGTTCTCTTACTGTCGTTTGTCTCTCCGCGCCTCGCTTTAGAGGCCCTGGGCCACAGGCATGCTAAGCTCACCCCTCAGATTCCTCTCGGCACTGTCCGCTGCCAACAAGCTGTCAATCACTCACTAGCCACGCCCCCTTACTAATGGCACATCAACGTTTGACAGGAAGGGATTGTTGAAGGGTTTGTGGAAGGGGGTGTATATGCATGTGTGTGCGTGTGCGGTGCATGCGTGTTTGTGTACTCGTGAGTGTGTGTTTGTTGCCCAACTGTGCCAAGGGGTGTACGTGTGAGTGTTTACGTGGGCTCCTAGCTGAGTTGTGGGTGTATCCATCTGCATGTAGCGACTCTGTAGTGTGATAACTAGTGTTTACTTGGAACAAGAGGTTTTAACAGGCATTCAGGGCATCCAGCAAGATTCCATCTATTTCCTAACTTCCATGTGCCCAATGGTATATTTGTGTGATGGGTACGAAACAACATACAGTATACGAATCCATAGAGTACTTGCGAAAAGGAATGCCAGGGAATGTATCTGGTCTTTTCACAGGTGAGTGCAGTTTCTGGTTACCATGGCATCGTCAGAATGAATGGGATTCCGGAGATGTTTGGAGATGTGGGAATGTCGAGGGAAAGCTTCTTCTCTGACGTTATCGAACGGGAGTGTCCGGAGGTAGAGGAGCGCCAAGGGTTATGTACAGCCACCCCTACACACACACACACACACACACACACACACACACACACACACACACACACACACACACACACACACCGTGGGATCCACTCCACTCATATCTACAACACTGACCACACTGTTTACACACGCTGCTCGGTATACCCGTTACCACGGCAACCTGCATAGTTTGCAAAAAAAATGTCTGACATAAATCATTTTGGGGCTTGCGTTCACTAGGCCAGTAATTATGCGTTAGTCTTCCAGTATCCCCTCGCAGCCTCAGGTCAACGAACTATCAGTCATAAAATGGCCGACACTCCTCATGCTAAGAAATATGACGAGTCATGTGCCAAGCGTTTCATTCCAGCTAGTGCTCTTCACAGCTCAAATAAACAGGCCTATAGCATATCAAACATACCGGAACACATTCTAACCCAGAGCACAGACACATGTTTGTTTTGCTAGCGTTATGAGGCTCATAGTGAAAATGCTCCGTCTGATGGGAGATGAATGTAGCATAAATATGACAGATAAATATGTCATGCTATAGTTTTTTTGTTATTGCCATAAGCACATTTTGAGAGACCACAGTGGCTTGGGGGCTGAGCCGGCGAAGATGCCAGAGAGAAAAACAACCCTGCAGCTGATTTATTATTAAACACAGGGAAACAAAAGGAGAGAGATTTCAACATGCTGATTTGTGAGACGAGAAATAGGCTACAGAGAAAATAGTCCTGTAGGAGAGGTAAAGAGAAAGACAAGAATAACTGTGACATGGGTTTCAATGGAGTAAGATGGAGGCAGAAATATGTTTAGTGAGGTATGAGACAATCTTAACATAGAAGTAGACAAGACTCAAAGTAACATACATTACTAGTCAAAGGTTCGGACACACCTATTCCTTCAAAGATTTTTCTTTATTTTTTCAAAAACAAATTCTGCTGACATTTTTTTTTTAAATGGAGCCCGAAGAAATGGCAGCAACCAATTGTGCTATTATGTGTTTGTTTTTTTCGCGTTATTTGTAACTTATTTTGTACATAATGTTTCTGCAAAAAAGAGCTTCTGGATATCAGGACAGTGATCACTCGCCTCAGATTAGACAAAGATTTTTTCTTCAACAAGCAGGAGGCACAGGACATTCTCCAAACACCCGACAGGGCCAACATCCCCGTTATTTGCAAGAGGAAGAAACGCAGGTAGAGGGGACACAGAGCGAGATGCCTCGTGAGGACCCGCAGGAGGCGAGTGGGAAAGCTGCCGTTACCGTCAATATTACTCGCCAATGTGCAATCATTGGACAATAAATTAGACGAGGTACGATCACGAATATCCTACCAAAGGGACATCAAAAACTGTAATATCCTATGTTTCACGGAATCGTGGCTGAATGATGACATGGATATTCAGCTAGCGGGATATACAAGATAGAACAGCACACTCTGGTAAGACGAGGGGGGCGGTCTGTGCATATTTGTAAACAACAGCTGGTGCACGAAATCTAAGGAAGTCTCTAGATTTTGCTTGCCTGAAGTAGAGTATATTATGATAAATTGCAGGCCACTCTACTTGCCTAGAGAGTTTTCAGCTATACTTTTTGTGGCTGTTGATTTACCACCACAGACAGACACTGGCACTAAGACCGCACTCAGTCAGCTGTATAAGGAAATAAGAAAACAGGAAACCACTCACCCAGAGGCGGCGCTCCTAGTGGCCGGAAACTTTAATAAAGGGAAACTGAAATCAGTTCTACCAAATTTCTATCAACATGTTAAATGTGCAACCAGAGGGATTCTAGATCACCTGTACTCCACACACAGAGACGCGTACAAAGCTCTCCCTCACCCATTTGGTAAATCCGACCACAGGAAGAACCAGTGACTTGGTCTATAAAATAGTGGTCAGATGAAGCAGATGCTAAACTACAGGACTGTATTGCTATCACAGACTGGAACATGTTCTGGGATTCTTCCGATGGCATTGAGGAGTACACCACATCAGTCACTGGCTTTATCAATAAGTGCATCGAGGACATCGTCCCCACAGTGACTGTACGTACATACTCCAACCAGAAGCCATGGATTACAGGCAACATTCGCACTAAGCTAAAGGGTAGAGCTGCCGCTTTCAAGGTGCGGGACTCTAACCTGGAAGCTTATAATAAATCCTGTTCTGCCCTCCAACGAACCATCAAACAGACAAAGCGTCAATACAGGGCTAAGTTTGAATCGTACTACACCAACTCCCGACGCTCGTCTTATGTGACAGGGCTTGCAAACTATTACAGACTACAAAGGGAAGCACAGCCGCGAGTTGCCTAGTGACACAAGCCTACCAGACAAGCTAAATCACTTCTATGCTCGCTTCGAGGCAAGCAACACTGAGGCATGCAGGAGAGCATCAGCTGTTCCGGACAACTGTGTGATCACGCTCTCCATAGCCGACGTGAGTAAGACCTTTAAACAGGTCAACATTCACAAGGCTGCAGGGCCAGACGGATTACTAGGACGTGTGCTCTGGGCATGTGCTGACCAACTGGCAGGTGTCTTCACTGACATTTTCAACATGTCCCTGATTGATTCTGTAATACCAACATGTTTCAAGCAGACCACCATAGTCCCTGTGCCCAAGAACACGAAGGCAACCTGCCTAAATGACTACAGACCCGTAGCACTCACGTCCGTAGCCATGAAGTGCTTCGAAAGGCTGGCAATGGCTCACATCAACACCATTATCCCAGAAACACTAGACCCACTCCAATTTGCATACCGCCCAAACAGATCCACAGATCCACTCAACACTGCCCTTTCCCACCTAGACAAAAGGAACACCTATATAAGAATGCTATTCATTGAGTACAGCTCAGCGTTCAACACCATAGTACCCTCAAAGCTAATCACTAAGCTAAGGATCCTGGGACTAAACACCTCCCTCTGCAACTGGATCCGGGACTTCCTGACGGGCCACCCCCAGGTGGTGAAGGTAGGTAGCAACACATCTGCCACGCTGATCCTCAACACTGGGGCCCCCCAGGGGTGCGTGCTCAGTCCCCTACTGTACTCCCTGTTCACCCATGACTGCATGGCCAGGCACGACTCCAACACCATCATTAAGTTTGCAGACGACACAACAGTTGTAGGTCTAATCACCGATAACGACGAGACAGCCTATAGTGAGGAGTTCAGAGACCTGGCCGGGTGGTGCCAGAATAACAACCTATCCCTCAACATAACCAAGACTAAGGAGATGATTGTAGACTACAGGAAAAGGAGGACCGAGCATGCCCCCATTCTCATCGACGGGGCTGTAGTGGAGCAGGTTGAGAGCTTCAAGTTCCTTGGTGTCCACATCACCAACAAGCTAGAATGGTCCAAACACACCAAGACAGTGTCGGGAAGAGAGCACGACAAAGCCTATTCACCCTCAGGAAACTAAAAAGATTTGGCATGGGTCCTCAGATCCTCAAAAGGTTCTACAGCTGCAACATTGAGAGCATCACTGCCGGTACGGCAATTGCTCCGCCTCCGACCGCAAGGCACTACAGAGGGTAGTGCGTATGGCCCAGTACATCACTGGGGCTAAGCTACACCAGGTGGTGTCAGAGGAAGGCCCTACAAATTATCAAAGCCACCAGTCACCCCAGTCATAGACTGTTCTCTCTACTACCGCATGGCAAGTGGTACCGGAGTGCCAAGTCTAGGACAAAAAGGCTTTTGAACAGTTTTTACCCCCAAGCCATAAGACTCCTGAACAGGTAATCAAATGGCTACCCGGACTATTAACATTGTGTACACCCCCCAACCCCTCCTTTAAGCTGCTGCTACTTATCATATTTGCATAGTCACTTTAGCTATACATTCATGTACATGCTACCAAAATTGGCCCAACCAACCAGTGCCTCCGCACATTGGCTAACTGGGCTATCTGCATTGTGTCCTGCAACCCACCACCCGCCAACTCCTCTTTTACTTACCTATTGTTCACCTAATACCTTTTTTGCACTGTTGTTTAGAGCCTGTAAGTAAGCATTTCACTGTAAGGTCTACACCTTCTGTATTCAGCGCACGTGACAAGTCAACTTTGATTTGATATGTTGTATATAGTGAAGACATAAAAACTGTGAAATAACACATATGGAATCATGTAGTAACCAAAAAAATTGTTAATCAAAATATATTTGAGATTTGAGATTCTTCAAAGTAGCAACCCTTTGCCTTGATGACAGCTGTGCACACACTTGGGATTCTCTCAACCAGCTTCATGAGGTAGTCACCTGGAATGCATTTCAGTTAACAGGTGTGCCTTGTTTAAAGTTAAAAGTCAATTTGTGGAATTTCTTTCCTTCTTTGTGCATTTGAGCAAATCAGTTGTGTTGTGACAAGGTATGGATGGTATACAGAAGATAGCCCTGTTTGGTAAAAGACCAAGTCCATATTATGACAAGAACAGTTAAAATAAGCAAAGAGAAATGACAGTCCATCATTTCTTAAAGACATCATTTCTTAAAGACAATCCGGAAAATTTCAAGAACTTTGAACGTTTCTTCAAGTGCAGTCGCAAAAATCATCAAGCACTATGATGAAGCTGGCTCTCATGAGGACCGCCACAGGAAAGGAAGACCTCTGCTGCAGAGTATGAGTTTATTAGAGTTACCAGCCTCAGAAATTGCAGCCCAAATAAATGCAACACAGAGTTCAAGTAACAGACACAACTCACATCAACCTTTCAGAGGAGACACCAATAAGAAGAAGAGACTTGCTTGGGCCAAGAAACATGAGCAATGGACATTAGACTGGAGGAAATCTGTCCTTTGGCCTGATGAGTCCAAATTTGAGATTTTTGGTTCTAACTGCTGTGTCTTTGTGAGACGCAGAGTAGATGAATGGATGATCTCCCCATGTGTGGTTCCCACCGTGAAGCATAGAGGAGCTGTGATGGTGTGGGGTGCTTTGGAAGACTTTCTGACTGATGTCATGAGATGTTGCTTCAATATATCCACATCATTTTCCTACCTCATGATGCCATCTATTTTGTGAAGTGCACCAGCCCCTTCTGCAGCAAAGCACCCCCACAACATGATGCAGCCACCCCCGTGCTTCACGGTTGGGATGGTGTTCTTCGGCTTGCAAGCCTCCCCCTTTTTCCTCCAAAAACAGTTCTATTTTTGTTTCATCAGACCAGAGGACATTTCTCCAAAAAGTACGATCTTTGTCCCCATGTGCAGTTGCAAGCCGTAGTCTAGCTTTTTTAATGGCGGTTTTGGAGCAGTGGCTGCTTCCTTACTGAGCGGCCTTTCAGGTTATGTCGATATAGGACTCGTTTTACTGTGGATATAGATACTTTTGTACCTGTTTCCTCCAGCATCTTCACAAGGTCCTTTGCTGTTGTTCTGGGATTGATTTGCACTTTCGCACCAAAGTATGTTTATCTCTAGGAGACAGAACGCGTCTCCTTCCTGAGCGGTATGACAGCTGCGTGGTCCCATGGAGTTTCTACTTGCGTACTATTGTTTGTACATTTTCCCATGATGTCAAGCAAAGAGGCACTGAATTTGAAGGTAGGCCCTGTAAATACACCCACAGGTACACCTCCAATTGACTCAAATGATGTCAATTTGCCTAACAGAAGCTTATAAAGCCATGACATCATTTTCTGGAATTTCCAAGCTGTTAAAAGGAATAGTCAACTTAGTGTATGTAAACTTCTGACCCACTGGAATTGTGATACAGTGAATTATAAGTGAAAAATCTGTCTGTAAACAATTGTTGGAAAAATGACTTGTGTCATGCACAAAGTAGATGTCCTAACCGACTTGCCAAAACTATAGTTTGTTAGCAAGAAATTTGTGGAGTGGTTGAAAAACGAGTTTTAATGACTCCAACCTAAGTGTATGTAAACGTCTGACTTCAACTGTATTTCCATCATGTTTAATTATTCATCACACATCAACCAAACATTTTAAGAACACAATTATCACGTAATGGGAAACAAATGGCCACTATCCTCTAATTGGGCCATGATATCTATCTGCTAGCCAGACAGTTAGAAAGGTGAGACCATTAGTAAAAACGGTGAAATGTCCCAGAATGATAAGCTAAGGCAAGGACTGTTTAACAGTGTCTGCTGGAGCGCCACACGACTGTGAAATCTACCAGGGCGGCGAGATTTCTCACGTTGTACTGGGGTTCCCCGTCGACCGTCCCTCCTTTTCCCTTCGTCTCACCCACAAGAGACCTTAACGGGAAGTGAAAACAGGGCTGTACAGTACATGGCGTACAGGGGTTGTAATCTTAATAAGATGACTTCATAGCTTTGGTACTGGTACCATGGCCTGAAGCCCTCAGATCTCTCCCAGAGTTGTGCTTGTGTAAACACAACAGAGAGCAAAGATCACAGGAATGGGTTATTGTGTGTCCGTGTGCGCGCATGTGTGTGTGTATGCGTGCGTGCCTGCCTGCCCTTTCTAAGTCTTTTCAATTTGAACTTATAGCTGCGCTACCACTGGTCCTGCTGGGTGGAAGGCTCCACCGAAACCGCCCGCTTCGAGGCGGACGCGCCTCACAGCTTCAATGGATGGACCTTTGTCATGACAACATTCCCGTAACACTCATGGGGTTAAAGCAGACGGGAAAATGTCATGATTCTATCCATGAAGAAACGTGTCGACATCACTCAAGAATGCAGCCACTCCACCGAGCCCCCCCATTTCACACAAGTCGTTTCTCATCCAACAAGATCAGAAACATCTCTGAGCTTACAGAACGAGACCTGGGGGCATCGCACTCTGACACTCTCTCACAGAGATTAAACACAACATGGTAACGCCGGCCGGCGTGGGGATAAAGGATGAAACACGGCAGTCCCCAGACTTAGCCGCCGTTGGCCGGAGTGGAACATTGCCGAGGCGTTGTGGGTAAGGTATTGTTAGGCGTCTGTCTGAGAGGGGGTCAGGATGGACGCTTCACCCTGAGGGGGTGTCCAACCCCCCCCCCCCCCCCCCCCCCCCCGCGGTTCACCCCGTCCTCTACCCTCCTGTGCTTTGAGACATGCCGCTCAGCATGCAGCCAGTGCCAACGCGTTAGTTTGACGTCTGCTCTAACAATAGTGTCTACTGTAACTGTGGAGGGCATTGTAAGAGCAGCCTGGGAGATGCATAGTAGACTAGTGGTGGGTATTGTCCTGACAACTACCTGTGGGGAGGCTCTTTAATACCCTCAGGTTAGCAGGTCAGTTTGGTTTAGAGGAACATGTACAGACCTATTGGCAGAGAGGAAGGCCGCGATTCAAGCAGTTGCAGAAAGCAGCTTTCCAGATGCTTCTCCTGTATCTAGTGAAGTCTCCATAACTTAGGCCCCAGCTAGGTGGTCGGGTTCTGGGTTATAGACGCCGACCGACCCTAGCCCAGACCCATGGTCTGTTGCATGCAGACAAATGCCGTATGAGAGAGACACTGAATGAATGCTACTTTTATGTGTGGCTAAGATCTTATTTGATGACTGTATGAGCGTTATTGTGGGTATGTGTGTATACACTGTGTACGTGCGTGGGTGTGTGACTAGCGCATGCCTTCAGGCACACACACACACACACTGGCATGCACTCACCTGCATTAGCCAATCAGCGCGTTCGTCACGTAGGCACCTCTGTGCTGAGCCCACAAGCCCAGACCAGCCACATGCAGACAGTGGAGCCGAGCAGAACCATGCCAAGCCCGCTACTCATCTGTTCCCACACACACAGGGCATGGTTGTTCACACCACTGTTCATTACATTAAGCTCAGTCTCTGCAATCTATAGTCATACACCTGAATGTATTGTATAGTCTGAGCCTCCGCTATAGGTAAAATAAATAACTTGCACATGCAGGAGGTCGGGTGTATTGAGATAAAACATGTCACACCAGATGGGTTGATTAACCCTTATAGTCCTCTATATCAGACCTCATCTTGCAACAAGGCACAACGGAACAAAGGACATGTGAGACAGAACTGGTTTGGTGGAAAACGTCAGCAGGAGGCATCCACACAAAGGGGTCGTTGTCTTTCACTTCACCTCCAATCAGGCCGCGGCAAACAGCAAAACTTCCTGTGTGGTTTGTAATCTCGGACCAATCGGCTCCTCTGTCTGGCCTGTCGCCATGGCTGCTGCTGCTGTCTCTGGCCTGTCATAGAACAAGCGCACACGTTCCAGGAGAAGAAAGAGAGAGAGAGGAGAGTAACGACATGTCAAATCTTTTATCCTGGGAAAGGGAAGTCTAGTGATACCTTCCACTAGGTATCAAAGAGGGTGGTGATGAAGAGGGGGAATGTAACCTGATGGTATATCTTTGCCTCTATGAAAGAGCCCTCTGTGTGTGTGTGTGTGTGTGTGTGTGTGTGTGTGTGTGTGTGTGTGTGCGTGTGCGTGTGTGTGTGGCAAGGTCATCAGTAGCAGCACCTCTACCCCTATGCATATATACCCTACACTCTCACTCCTACCCCCATCTCATTCTTTGATTTTGGTAATCATGCTCACGTACAAAGAAAACAGTAAGGGCTGTTTTGCACATGAGGACTTTACTGAACTGCAAGTAGGTCAAATGTCACTGGCAGATGTTACAACACGTCAGCCCTAACAGGTATTCCTTATGCCGAAGTATCCAGAAAGTGTAAGCCAGGGTTCCCCAACTGGCAATATGTGTATAATTTTTCTTCATTGTTGGACATAAAAGACTGCAAAAACATCATGAAATCAGCTCCAAATGAGTTTAATTTAGGAAATATGTTCCCAATTATCCCCATGCATAATAAAGAGACGTGATCATATACAAATGTAAGCAAGGTTTGAAATTATTATGTTTTAGTCAAACATTATATCTGTTTGGGATTCTTGCGGTCAATTTGCAGTCTACCATTTATTATTAATTGTGTTCCGGCCCCCCGATCATCCGCTCAAGAAAACAATTGTCCCGCAGCTGAATCTAGATGATGATCCCTGGTGTAGGCCATTGGGCAAAAAGTGTTTGAATCAATTTGAATGAAATATATATATATTTTTTTACATTGGATAAAAGTAGAGACTCAGAGCTAGAAAATGGTTTATCTTACAAGACAGTTGAGGAACAATGGGGGAAAGTTGATAAACTTGTAACCTCACTTTTAAGAAAATGGCCCTTGAATTTTTTGGTACACCTACTGGAGAGCTCTTCTTTGTCTACACCCATTCAGCATCATTCACACCCTCTAAAGCCTTAGCCCCACCCATCTCTTTAAGGATTCACATGTGAGGCCTTGTACTTAAACAACCAAAGATTTCTAGACTAAAGGCTGGTTTATACTACGGGTGTGTTCATTAATTTAATCTAGAGTGACAGAGTGTGCTCAGAGTGCGCTCCGGGCGTTCTTACTGTAAACTCAGAGCGTTGTCAGATTGTCGGAGCATTCTGGCCGAGGAGTAGAGTTGATCCGAGCGTTCTGACCTAACAACAGCAGTCAAGCACCCAAGCTAACTGGCTAACGTTGGCTAGCTTGCGAGCTACTTCCATACACAAATGAGAGAACAGCTCACTCTGACCATTTTACTCGCCCTAAAAGAGCTGGTTAGTATACTGTTTTTATGTTATCCAGAGCGTTGGTGACTGCAACTGTGCTTCTGGCAACAATTTAATTACTACTTTTTGCAAAATCTAAAGTTTGGAGACACCTACTCATTCAAGTTTTTTTTATACTGTTTTCTACATTTTAGAATAATATTGAAGACATCAAAACTATGAAATAACACATGGAATCATGTAGTAACCAAAAATGTTATCATCAAATCAAAATATATTTTATGTTTGAGATTCTTAAAAGTAGCTACCCTTTGCCTTGATGACAGCTTTGCACACTCTGGCTCTCATGAGGACCGCCACAGGAGAGGGACCCAGAGTTACCTCTGCTGCAAAAGATAAGTTCATTAGAGTTGACTACACCTCAGATTGCAGCCCAAATAAATGTTCAAGTAACAGACACATCTCAACATAAACTCTTCAGAGGAGACTGCGTGAATCAGGCCTTCATGGTCGAAATGCTGCAAAGAAACCACTACTAAAGGACACCAATGAGAAGAGTAGACTTTCTTGGGCCAAGAAACATGAGCAATGGACATTAGACCGTTGGAAATCTGTCCTTTGGTCTGATTTGAGATGTTCAACCAGCGTGTATTTTTAAAACCTGTTATGGATGATGCGAATTTTCGCAGCTTTTTGTTAAAAATCGCGCAACATTTAAAAGTCCTGCTACTCATGCCAGGAATATAGTATATGCATATGATAAGTATGTGTGGATAGAAAACACTCTGAAGTTTCTAAAACTGGTTAAATCGGGTCTGTAGCTATAACAGAACGTGTTTAGGAGTAAACATCCCTGGTAAAACTGTTTACCAAAAACAAAAACAAAAACAAAATATTTGTCCGCCATTCAATGAATTGTTTAAGACGAGAGAAAATATATGCGAACCCGCTGTAAACGCCTACAGCTTCCACACGATGTCACCATTGCTATCAATATCAGAATCATTTATCCCTGGTTACAACACGAATAGACCCCTCCCTTCTTCTGACGCACCACAGTATGTTGTGAAACTGAAAAAATGGACGATGTTTTCCAGACTTGCTGCTATCGAATACAGATCGCCCCGTGATCAATTTGATACATCATTAACGTTTATTAATACCTACAGTTGGTTTAGAAACGTCGTTTGAAGTGATCTGTAAAAGTTTATAGGCAACTTTTGTAATTTTAAAAAGTGACGTTGCGTCTTGTAAATGGACTTTTTGCAGCATCAGACTGGCCTTCAGCAAATGACATTTTGGGTATACAATGACGGATTTAATCGGGAAAAAGACCCAATTGTGATGTTTATGGGACATATAGGAGTGCCAACAAAGAAGCTCGTCCAAGGTAATGAATGTTTTATATTTTATTTCTGCGTTTTGGGTAGCGCCGGCTACCGCAAAATCTGTTGTTTACGTGTCGTGCTGGTATTTTGGGGGGTGCATGCTATCAGATAATAGCTTCTCATGCTTTCGCCGAAAAGCATTTTACAAATCTGACTTGGTGGCTAGATTCACAACGAGTGTAGCTTTAATTCAGTACCTGGCATGTGTGTTTTAATGAAAGTTTGAGATTTAACGAGTACTAAGTAAAGTACTATAGGTGGCGCTCTGAAATTTCCGCTGAGCTATCCCTGTGCAGGGATCACCTCCATAATTAAGATGCAGAGCAGGTGAATGGATGATCTCCGCATGTATGGTTCCCACCGTGAAGCATGTAGGAGGAGGTTTGATGGTGTGGGGTGCTTTGTTGGTGACACTATAGGTGATTTATTTAGAAGGCACACTCACCAGCATGGCTACCACAGCATTCTGCAGTGATACGCCATCCCATCTGGTTTGCGCTTCTTGGGACTACAATTTGTTTTTCAACAGGACAATGACCAAAAACACACCTCTAGGCTGTGTAAGGGCTATTTGACCAAGAAGGACAGTGATGGAGTGCTGCATCAAATTACCTGGCCTCCACAATCACCCAACCTCAACCCAATTGAGATGGTTTGGGATGAGTTGGACTGCAGAGCGAAGGAAATTCAGCCAACAAGTGCTCAGCATATGTGGGAACACCATCAAGACTGTTGGAAAAGCATTCCTCATGAAGCTGGTTGAGAGAATGCCAAGAGTGTGCAAAGCTGTCATCAAGGCAATATGTGGCTACTTAAAATATATTTGGATATTTACACTTTTTTGGTTACTACATGATCCCATATGTGTTATTTCATAGTTTTGATGTCTTCACTATTATTCTACAATGTAGAAAATAGTAAAAATATAGAAAAACCCTTGAATGAGTAGGTGTGTCCAAACTTTTGACCGGCACTGTACGACTAGTTTCCTGAAACGAGTCACATTTCATTTTTTTGTTGATTTCACATTAGTTGACAACTCAACGAAATCTAAATCAACAGAAGACGTTGAACTGACATCTGTGCCCAGTGGGTTGTTTCAGGGTGTCATTGTAATTCTGTGCTGTGTTTGGCTACAGGTTCAGTTAGAAGAAGAATGCTTTATATGAAGGCGTCTGTCCTAAGGCTTTAAATAGGTAATGTCCACAGTTACGTTATTCCACTGTTACCTGTGTGTTTGTTTCAAACGATACCGTAATAACTTTGCCACGCTATGGGGCAAATACAGGTTGATATCGTCATTTAGTGCCAGCTTCTTCAGTTTCAGCTGACAAAGACAGAGCATAAATCTATTAATATCTGTAGTTTAGCCCGTACCTCATTCCAGGCAATATAGAATTACGGATGCTTACCCCTCACTCTCACTGTGTGCTTAATTTACTTTAGCAAGCTTTCTGTTGCTTTGATGTCGTACAGGGAAAACATATGGGCTAGTCCGAGCCAGGAACACACACACACACACGCAATGAAAAGTGCACACGCGTACATACACGCGCAAGCAAGCGAAAATGCATGCGCATGCAAACATGCACCCACACACAGCACATTTTATACCATGCCTGATCACACAGATCCAGAAACTAAGCGGTATACATTCACCTCCCCAGGTAGAAATTCCCTCCTCAAACACCACTTTCTGATCCAATCTAGGTAATAAATCTGAGCCTACACTCCTCCTCGAGGCCTTTGTTCTCTGCATGCCAGGATGCAAGGCCAGGCCAAACCCTGCCATGCTTGCCCTACCAGAAAAACTGTACCTCCACGGGACTAGTGATGAAAACACTCTGAAATGTCCCTTTGCCTTGTCTCCTTTCCTTCATGACCACTGATCTGAATGGATCCACTCATTAATAATAAACACTGATTCTGCAGGCCAACGTAAGATTCCTCTTTCAGTCATAAGAGACAAGACTTCACACGTACACTCCCCCATCTTGAGATCAAGTTTTGAATTCCATCTGTTCAATGGGCCAAGTAGGTATAAGTCCTTTGTATGTTTGTACAAGGATGGGATAGGAGATTTCAGCGAGACACGTGTGCCTGTCCGTGTGTGTGTGAAAGAAAGAGAGAGTTCCAAATCAAATCAAATCAAATGTTATTTGTCACATGCGCGAATACAACAGGTGTAGGTAGACCTTACAGTGAAATGCTTACTTACAAGCTCTTAACCAACAATGCTTGAAGAAGTTTTAAGAAAAATAAGTGTTAAGTAAAAAAATAAAAAGTAACAGATAATTCAACAGTAGCAGTAAATTAACAATAGCAAGGCTATATCCAGGGAGTACCGGTACAGAGTCAATGTGCGGGGGCACCGGTTAGTCAAGGAAATTGAGGTAATGTTAAAGTGACTTTGCATAGATAATTAACAGAGAGTAGCAGCAGCGTAAAAGAGGGGCCTGGGAAGCCCCTTTAATTAGCTGTTCAGGAGTCTTGAGAATGAGAATGGGGGCGTGCTCGGTCCTCCTCTTCCTGTAGTCCACAATCATCTCCTTAGTCTTGGTTACATTGAGGGATAGGTTGTAATTTTGGCGCCACCTGGCCAGGTCTCTGACCTCCTCCCTATAGGTTGTCTCGTCGTTGTCGGTGATCAGGCCTACAACTGTTCTGTCGTCTGCAAACTTAATGATGGTGTTGGAGTCGTGCCTGGCCATGCAGTCATGGGTGAACAGGGAGTACAGTAGGGGACTGAGCACCCACCCCTGGGGGGCTCCAGTGTTGAGGATCAGTGTGGCAGATGTGTTGCTACCTACCCTCACCACCTGGGTGGGAAAGGGCAGTGTGGAGTGCAATAGAGATTGCATCATCTGTGGATCTGTTTGGGCGGTATGCAAATTGGAGTGGGTCTAGGGTTTCTGGGATAATGGTGTTGATATGAGCCATTACCAGCCTCCTTTCAAAGCACTTCATAGCTATGGAGGAGAGTGCTACGGGTCTGTACTCATTTAGGCAGGTTGCCTTCGTGTTCTTGGGCACAGGGACTATGGTGGTCTGCTTGAAACATGTTGGTATTACAAACTCAGCCAGGGACAGGTTGAAAATGTCAGTGAAGACACTTGCCAGTTGGTCAGCGCATGCTCGGAGTACACATCCTGGTAATCCGTCTAGCCCTGCGACCTTGTGAATTTTGACCTGTTTAAAGGTCGTACTCAAATCGGTTACAGAGAGCGTGATCTCACAGTTGTCCGGAACAGCTAATGTTCTCACGCATGTTTCAGTGTTACTTGCGTTGAGGTAATTTAGCTCATCTGGTAGGCTCGTGTCACTGGGCAGCTCACGGCTGTGCTTCCCTTTGTGGTCTGTAATAGTTTGCAAGCCCTGCCACATAACACGAGCGTCGGAGCCGGTGAAGTAAAATTCCAACTTAGTCCTGTATTGACGCTTTGCCTGTTTGATGGTTCGTCGGAGGGCATAGCATGATTGCTTATAAGCTTCCGGGTTAGAGCCCCGCTCCTTGAAAGCGGCAGCTCTACCCTTTAGCTCAGTGCGGATGTTGCCTGTAATCCATGGCTTCTGGTTGGGGTATGTACACACAGTCACTTTGGGGACAACGTCATTGATGCACTTATTGATGAAGCCAGTGACTGATGTGATGTACTCCTCTGAAAAATCCCCGGAACATATTCCAGTCTATGCTAGCAAAACAGTCCTGCTTAGCATCTGCTTTATCTGACCACTTTCTTATTGACCGAGTCACTGGTGCTTCCTGCTTTAGTTTTGCTTGTAAGCAGAAATCAGGAGGATAGAATGGTCAGATTCGCCAAATGGAGGGTGAGGGAGAGCTTTGTACGCGTCTCTGTGTGTGGAGTAAAGGCGGTCTCAAGTTTTTTTCCCTCCTGTTGCTGGTAGAATTTAGGTAAAACTGATTTAAGTTTCCCTGCATTAAAGTCCCAAGCCTAGGAGGGCCAACTCTGGATGAGCGCGTTCCTGTTTGCTTATGGCCGTATACAGCTCATTGAGTGCGGTCTAAGTGCCAGCATCGGTTTGTAGTGGTAAATAGACAGCTACGAAGAATTTAGATGAAAACTCTCTTGGTAAATAGTGTGGTGTACGGAGTTATGGATCTCTTTACACCCTCTGCTCACTCCATAGGAAAGGTGCGTCACAGACTCCCTGGCCTCTTTTCCCTTCTCTCCTCCGTTCCCCGATCTCTCTTTGCCCCTCTCCTGACATCAAACACTGAAGCTGATTCTAAAATCCCTACCGACTATTTAACAACTGAGTCATGGGTCAAAGTGTCTCACGCACACACACACACACACACACACACACACACACACACACACACACACACACACACACACACACACACACACACACGCACACACACACACACACACACACACACAGGCCTGCTCAGTAATGATGCCAAAGTCCCCCATCTTAACCAGTTGTATAAGACCATTGATTTTATTTTAGCTCTGTTTGGCTGCACCGGCACAAAATGAAAACACCCTGATCTAACTAATGGTTTCACACTAAAAACAAACATGGACACAATTTCCTCAACCAAGTTAATGATTGTCATTATGACATGACGTGCATCACTTCCATTCAAAACATTAAATGGCTGTGTCTCAATGAAAGCATTTAAGGCAGGAAGTTAATATCGACGTATAAAGACATGTCCCATTCCCAAGGTACCTTAAAATGCGGCCTCCTTCATTTTGTAGTCAGCCAAATGTCAAACCTCATCTGCATGACAACCTAGTTTATCCCATTGTGTGGAAACTCAGAAGAGGAAGTCACACAAGTTTAAAGGCAACTTCTGAGAAGACATGCATTTCTGATGACATTCTAGGATGGTAACAGTATAAAGGGTTGCTTTCTTCAACATCTGCCGAGTCACAGAAATAGACGGGGTAGATAGTGATATGTGAGAGAAAACCTTTAGAGTGTGTCCAAGGAAAACAGGGCTGTGATCAGAGAGAGAAGCTTCTCTGGCTGGAGAGAGGACCACATGGGGTGGCAGAGATGGCAGTCTCCACATGGCTTCTTCCCCCCGTTTTACCCTGTCTTCTGTTACCGCTCTGATGATCTGATCACTAGGTAGGTGTACTAATACCCTTAGCAGACAGACTTTACGGTAAGTTGGCCGTGTTTTTACGAGCCCATTCCATACAGTCCCATTTCACCACGTTGTTGCCGGTATAAGCCTTTCATACCGTCTCTCCCGTGCACATGCCGGCAAGCAGGAGTAGGAGCAGGCGTGGGCGGATGTAGGTGGGCGTCGATATTTCACAACTTCCGTGGGCTTTTGAAGCTACCTATACACGGCCGAGCAAAAACAATAGGCCTATACCTGATTTAGGAGACATTATCGCACGTTAAATGTTCCTGATCGGTGATAGAGGAGCAAACGAGTAGATTACCTATACCGATCTCCACTTATTTGCCCAGCCTGAAACCGATTAACACAAATATACAGAGGGAGATTCAGCGAAACAAGATCACATTGATTGATTAAGACAAGTCACAGGCTTTTGGTCGGGAGTAGGCCTAGGGTACTAAGTGACTGCGAGTGAAGAGCAAAACAATCCACTTGGTAAGCTACATAACATTCTGGCAATGTTCTGATCGGCACTGATGAATGAGCCGACTGGACAAGATGATCATGAGCAGCACTCACCTCAACACAGCTAACATTTACACAACCGAATTGTAGCCTGACGGAGATTCCGTGAAAATAACAATTTGACATGGATTGATTTACGAAAACCAGACACTACGCTTGTCTCAAAGCAGCACGAAACGGCGCTGAAATATTTGACCACGCGCGGGTAGGGCTATTGCTTCGAATGTTTTACAACACTTGGATGACTTCAGTAAGCAACCATTTGATGCCTTCAATTGCATTATCCTACTTTAATCCAATGTTTTTGTAATTCAGCGCTATTTATTTCCACTGAAATTCTTTATTTATCCAGACTGGTGTGGTTTAGAAAACAGTGGATGTGGTGGGTTATGCGATGAAATGGGTGAAGTGACATGCCTTGCAAAGTTTAAAACTGCCAGGAGGAGATTAGTAACAAAACGCAGCCGAGCAACCATCAAGAGTTTAAGAGCCTAGTGCGGGCCAATGCCTCGTTAGCATTGCGGCTACATACCATACTGAGCCATAGGCAGAACTTTTACCGCAATCATGACTAGGTCGGTTCACGGAAATAAAGGTTTAGCTTTGAGTCCAGCGACACATTTCAGATATAAAGAAACCAGTTGGTGGAATGCTAAAGCTGTGATGAGGGTGAGAAAAAATCCATACAGTTACATATTAGGATATTGTTTTTGACGATGTATTATATCGTATCATTTTGACAAAATTGGAATATTATTTTTGTGCTAGTTGGATGTGCCTGCACAAAACTCTTCTTCTCCATCTTCTTTTTAAATACGGAGCCAATTTATGTTCAGCACTTTTATTTTCTTGACTGATCAAAACTGGTTCTCTTAGGGCTCTCTCTTGTCCCTCTACAGCAGAGCAATGCGTTTGGAACAGCGAATCGCAATAATGTATTATGAATGTATTACAAGTAATATAAATACTGTGCATTTTTTTATAGGTTGCGTGAGATTTTAATTGGCTGTGGGCATGATAGAAGGCACTATAATTACATTACAAAAATCATGTGGTTTTATGTTCAGCCTGCTGCATTCCTCAGCTTTTTTTTTTTTTTTTTTACCAATGATTTCAAATTGCCAACGGGGTTTGAAAGTGGAAGGAGTTGATTAACATCACAGAAATACCATGATGCCTATAATCCATGATAACCCTAGTAAGACCATGTTATCCACCACAATAAAGCTGGGGGGGGGTCATACAGACCACAGTAAGCTGGGTGTGGGGGGGGGGGTCACAGTAAGCTTATAAATGGGTAAAGTTCTAAATAACAAACAACCATGAAAACAAACTTGGGAGCTAAAAGTTGTTCTGCCAGGTTACTTCCTGTGGTCTTGGTTGAGGTGCCAGAAGTGCCTAAACCAGGACATTTTAGAAGTTCTGAGGTGGACCGGTTTTGATTTCCCTCTTTACTGTGTGTGTGTGTGTGCGTGTGCTTGTGTTAGAGGCCTTCACAGGCCCGAAAAGGACCTGGGGCTTTTCCATCTAGATATATATAAATACATTTTTTTAAATATAGAGACCTGTTCCTAATGGACCTGAAGACAACTAGACCCGTTCCATATAGACCTGGTTGGATCCAGACCCAATGAGGCCGGCAATACTGTCCTACTGTGGTCCATTTCCTCTCCATCTAATGGAAGCTCCGCTCTCTTCAACTTAACCTTGTCCTGAGTCCCGGCATTAAATGACTGACAGCATGTTATATTTCACAATATAGAGTTCTGTCTCTGAGCCTTATTCCTTTTATACCTATGACATAAACAGGCAACTCCTGTTCTATTAAATGGCTAGGGCTTGTCATGAATACAGGCACAAACTAAAGCATGTATATATATCAAATACCACAGAGATCGGTGAACTGCACTGCACATAAACAGAGTTTGCACTTATCCCATTTGCACTTTAATCTAGAGTCGATTGTATTACTGTATAAAGCACCACCACCACCTTGGCTATGTTTTGCTCTAAGGTTGCCCTTAATAAACCTTGTTGAGGAGATGGGAGCAGCATAAATCCTCAGCTCTAACATGTACACTGTGCAGGGGAGCCTCTGGCCCAAAACGTAAACACAGGAACATTATTTCTGTCAGACAACGTGGAAACATAAACAGCAATTTATCTCCACTTACGGGAGTGGGAACATTCCATTTTAGCACTCTCCATCATCCAACACAGACCCTTTCCCTGCTCATAAACACATACATGAAATCACATAATCACACACACACACAAACATACGTGAGAGCATTCCCCACACACACACACACACACACACACACACGCTATATAAGCATCGTTAGAATCAACTACTACACACAGTAAGAACTTCATTGATTGATTATCCCACTCTTCGTTTTGATATTGAGGTTAGAATTTCCATACAAAAAGTTACACCCCAGGTTTTATTAGAAATTACAACAATAAATCACACACACACACACACCCCCTAAAACAAGGTCCCATCCATTTTCTTTTGTTTTTTTTTATACCACAGTTACCCTTTAATGCCATTAGGTTGTGTTAAATCAGTGTCCTCGAGTTCCAGGGGAATTCCGACTGAGGTTGGAGAGATAAGGCTGGGATCCAAACCCTCTCTGACAGACAGAGAGAGACAGATTTGTACAGGCAGGTAACTACACTGTCTGTTTATCTAAGCATGCCTTTGGCCTACCCGCAGCTTACATGGAAAACTGCACACTGACGGATCAGGCGAGAGAGGCTCTCCCTCTTCCTCAACAACGGCAGAATTGTTCAGGGTTTTCATATGGCACAAGGATTGAACTGTACTATTTGACACTGACAACAGAAGTCTTGCCTGAGTCAACCAACTACACTCGGGCACTTGCTATCGAGTAAGCCGTGTCACGCTAGTTCTGCGGACGGGGTAGAATGCAGTGGATACAACCATCTATCCTACCAACATGCTAATGTCGATCTGCAGACCTCTCTCTGTCTCTCTTCTTCCCCCTCTCTATTCCTCTCATCTCTTTCTTATTGGCCCGCTGCAGCCATTCCACAGGGCATCATTAGTGCAGAGGGGTAATATGCATCGCAACCGAGCAGAAGAGAACAGAACAGCCAGAGCCAGAGTCTCTCATTCAGCCCAACCCACATCCTGTGCCAACACACTACAATAGTAACCCAAGTCTCCATGACTGGGCATATTAACGAGGCAGGGTTTGATAGCAGCAACATGCAGGCCTGTGGGTTTGTATAGAATGTCGTCGCGATAGGGTTTACGTAGTGAACTGAGGCGCGTGGCAGGGATATGTATACTATAGCATTAGAGTAGCTACACTGTGGGTGGACGTTTGAGTCATGTGAATGAATGAACACTGCTCTAATATTATACGAGAGGAAAGAAAAAAAGTGATGAGCTGAAGTTATTAGCTCTACTTCACAAGGGTTCCCTGCAACTGACTATAGGTCATTTTCAATAAAACGTCACAATAAGGTGCAGAGTGTTCGGTTTGCCTGCTGGGGGACAAGGAGACCCCCCAGCTCCGCCAGAACCATTGACAACTGTGTGACGTTTTCAAAGGATTGTTAAATAAACTATTTGGTTGTAATATCATCATCTCCTGAAGACCTATAGTCAGAACTACACATTTCTGATTATTACAGTGCTGTGAAAAAGTATTTGCCCCCTTTCAAATTGTCTCTACTTTTGATATTTTTGACAGTGAATGTTATCAGATCTTCAACCAAAACGTAATATTAGATAAGGGGAACCTGAGCGAACAAATAACACAACAATGACATACTTATTTCATCAACAAAGTTATGCAACACCCAATGCTCCTGTGTGAAAAAGTAATTACTCCTTACACGCAATAACTGGCCACCTTTAACAGCAATGACTCCTACCCAACGCTACTTCTGGTTGTTGTCTCTCATGTTGCTGTGGAGGAATTTTGGCCCACTCTTCCATGCAGAAAGGCACAGCAACATTTGTGGGTTTTCAAGCATGAACTGCTCGTTTCAAGTGCTGCCACAACATCTCAATTGGGAATAGGTCTGGACTTTGACTAGGCCATTGCAAAACTTCAAATTTGTAGCTTTTTAGCCATTTTCATGTAGACTTGATTGTGTGTTTTGGATCTTGCTGCATGACCCAGCTGCGCTTCAGCTTCAGCTCACAGATGGATGGCCTGACATTCTCCTGTAGAATTCTCTGACACAGAGCAGAATTCATGGTTCCTTCTATTAAGGCAAGTCATCCAGGTCCTGAGGCAGCAAAGCATCCCCAAACCATCACACTACCACCACCATGTTTAACCGTTGGTATGAGGTTCTTATTGTGGAATGCTGTGTTTGGTTTCCGCCAGGCATAATGGGAACCATGTCGTCAGGACCTGGATGACTTGCCTTAATAGAAGGAACCATGAATTCTTGCTCTGTTTCAGAGAAGCATAGCTGGGTCATGTAGCAAGACAATGATCCAAAACACACAATCAAGTCTACACAAAAAACATTTAAATGCAACAAATTTGACGTTTTTGAATGGCCTAGTGAAAGTCCAGACCTAATCCCAATTGAAATGTTGTGGTAAGACTAGAAACGACTAGTTCATGCTTGAAAACACAATAATGTTGTTGAGTTAAAGCAGTTCTGCATGGAAGAGTGGGCCAAAATTCCTCCACAGCAATGCGAGAGACCGATCAACAACTATACTGATCAACGCCCTTCGCCAGCAGCATACCACCCTGCATACCACTGCTGGCTTGCTTCTGAAGCTAAGCAGGGTTGGTCCTGGTCAGTTCCTGGATACTGCTGGAAGTGGTAGTTGGAGGGCCAGTAGGAGGCACTCTTTCCTCTGGTCTAAAAAATTAATAAATGTACCAATGCCCCATGGCAGTGATTGGGGACACTGCCCTGTGTCGGGTGCCGTCTTTCGGATGGGACATTAAACGGGTGTCCTGACTCTTTGAGGTCATTAAAGATCCCATGGCACTTATTGTAAGAATAGGGGTGTTAACCCCGGTGGCCTGGCTAAATTCCCAATCTGGCCCTCAAACCATCACGGTCACCTAATTTCCCCAGTTTACAATTGGCTCATTCATCCCCCTCCTCTCCCCTGTAACTATTCCCCAGGTTGTTGCTGCAAATGAGAATGTGTTCTCAGTCAACTTACCTGGTAAAATAACGGATAAATATAGGTAGCATTTGGTTGCACTCATTGCAGCTAAAGATGGCACAAACAGTTATTGAGTGTAAGGCAATTACTTTTTTTATACGGGAAATGGGTGTTGCATAACTTTGTTAATTAAATCAATAAATAAGTATATACTGTATATATTTATTTGTAAACCCAGGTTCCTTTTATATAATATTAGGTTTTTGTTGAAGATCTGTTAACATTCGGTATAAAAACATATGCAAAAATAGAGAAAATCAGAAAGGGGTCAAAAACTTCACAGCACTGTAGCTCTATCATCAGAACTATACAGCAAGTAACTGCAAGCTTTTTATGATCAGCAAACATCAGTTGATCATGTCATTTCAGATACGTGAGGGTCCTAATTAACTTGTTTATCCAACCAACCAGTGGAGGCTCCTCAGAGGAGAAAGGGGAGGGTCATCCTTCTCAGTGAATTTCATTTAAAAAAGCTACAACTATACTAAATATATTCATGTCACAAAATATTGTATTAAAACACACTATTTTGCAATGAAGGTCTACAGTAACCTCTTTCAGCACTCTCTGGTGTAGCCGGAGGACAGCTAGTTTCCATCCTCCTCTGGATACATTGACCTCAATACAAAATTTAGGAGGCTCATGGTTCTCACCCACTTCCACAGACTTATACAGCAATTATGACATCTTCTGGAAGACGTCCTCAAACCTATCAGAGCTCTTGCAGCATGAACTGACATGTTGTCCACCCAATCTAAGGATCAGTGAATAAAACAAATTCCTGAAAGGATAAGCTACAGCTAGCTAGCACTGTAGTGCAGTGCAGCGCATAAAATGTGGTAAGTAGTTCACTCAAAGAGAGAGAAAGACAATAGTTGAACAGTTTTGAACGACTAATTTACAATTAAGGAGAGGCAAAAGAGGGAGAGAGCTAGAAATATTTTGTTGTATTCTTTTTACTTTCTTTTTCACTTACTTAGCTAGTGAATACAGCTAGCTAGTTAAGCCTACTCAAAGACCTGGCTCAAACAAAGAGGGATGCTATGTTAGCTAGTTGGCTATGACTATCCAATAGTAGAGCTCTTCTAAGTCAAGGTAAGCTTTGGTTGTATTAATTCATTACCACCGGGGCCCGTCAGTGTAACTGCTAAACTATACACTTTACTGCATGATTGTAGTGGGTTTACTAACGCATTAGTTCTAGTAGCTATGTTGATTATGTCGTTAGATAAAACGGTGCCAATGATGTAGGCTGTGTGTAGCGGTTAGCGGGTTTGGCTTGGAAAGTTTTTTTCACCTGGTCACAGACAGTTGTTGTGTTGTGCACTGATCCACAAGAGAATATGAAAAGGTAAAAGAGGGAGAGATGTGAGAAGATGTGAGAAGAAATTATAGAACGATCAAAGTGATCATGCTGTTTGTATGTGGCTGCTATGAATGTGAACTGTGTTTGCAGGTGATCAGGAGTATATTCATTCCGCGATTCTGTTGAAAAAACATTTCTTAAATGGAAGCAAACGGAACGGCAATAAACATAACTTAATTTTTCCAATAGAATGTGTCATTTGGGGTGGTAGGGTTAGGGGAAATAATAAAGAAGGAAAATATAATCATATATATATTTTAAAATAAAAACTATATGGGGGATTGGAAATTATGCAAACAATTACATTGATAGAAACCAAAATCTATCTGCAATATGAAAGCTGATCTACCCTCTCAAAATAAATAAAAGTAAATACAACTTAGTTATAGAATTTATTTAACAATAACTTGAAAACAGTATGTAGTTGTCAATGGTTTTAGATGCTGTTTTCCTTGTCCCCCAGCACAAATTGTGCCATTTTAACTTCAGCACAAATTGTGACATTTTAACTTCAGGGGGCAAGCAAAACTAAGACTCTTTCAAAAGTATGCTGTCTATTTCTCATAGTCTAACCAGATGCTGGGCTTTCTAGGTGGACATGAAAGAGTTAATCAGAACCTCTGTGAGCATAAGAGTGAGGAGGGCAATCTCACTTAGAGCACTTAAAGCTGTGACTTATCGCGTTCCAACTCCAACAATGCCGGAAACAAGCCCAAGCTGGATCAGGAACGCAGTGACACATTAGCTACTTATGGCGCAGGCTTACACTCTCTGGTCTAAATCTAAATCTGTGTATTACTAAAGCAAGGTGTGTGTGTGTGTTAGGGACTAAGAGACCCAAATCCTGCTCTCATGACCAAGTAATCAAGCTGAGATGCTGTGTCACCACTAGGGCTGTTGCGGTGACCGTATTACCGACACACCGGCTGTCACGAGTCATGACGGCAGTCAAATTCCACATGACCGTTTAGTCACGGTAATTAGGCTTCTCCAAGCTCTGATGCTGCTTATGGTCATTAGTAGCTTACCAAACTTGCCAACTGCCTGGTATTCAGCACTCTATTGTCCCTCTAATCACTCTGACATCAATGCAAATGTCATCGAAAATTTTGCTCAACATTTCTATAGGCTATGCAATTGTGTGAGAAAACAATAGTGATGGCCTCTATTAAAAAGAAGAGGATCCCATCAGCTTTCTATAGGCTAGGCCTACTATATTTATTTCTCAACTTTCCTAATATTAAGCACATTGCTTCTCTTTATGACAGCCATGTAAATGAGAGGTGATTCGGAGCGTGTAGCCAGGAGACGGGAATTTTAATTATTATATTCCACCCAAGGGCCCAACGGCCATTGGCCACAAAAGGCATGGATTTTTATGGGGCATTACGGCCACACAAAGGGGATGCCGCCGGGAAATTCGAGGCATTATCAAGCTGGTCAAATTGTAATTGAGAGACTGATGAAGTGTGTACAGCCTTCGTAAAAATCAAAGCAGAGCTCATGCATTTCATTCAACTTTTTTCAAATCATCATTAGTCGCATCACGCAGCCTTAGAATATATAAAAAAATCTCGACATATAGCCCAATGTTTTTATCACAACTAAAGTTACATAAATAACTCTAAATTAAGCAAATAGGAGTACCTGATTCTTTGTTAACCACTCAACACAGAATAGCTGCATGTGCGCACTCCCTCAAATTGTTTGGAGAAAATATCCTTTCTATTTTATTCAGCTTTGTTCAATTGTATTCTACATACGATGAAATAATACAAAATAATGCCACGGACTTCTAAGCAAATATTGTTTGCTAAATTAATAGTGTAGCCCACAGCCATATGGCAGCCAGATCACGGCCTAACATAAGGACAACTCAGAGTATGCTATTCTGTTCTTCTGAAATAGACACAATTTTATTCATATCATGTTCCTTTAGACCTTTCTAAAATAAATAATGGATTTATTGTGATGGTGTATGCTATATTACATGGATTTATTAGTCTTTTTAAAATGCAGATGTTCCAAATATCTGCATCAATGGTTTGTAGGCTATGAGTGGAAGCCAGGAAATGCTAAATGTGTTTATGTTAATTAACGGTCAATTACCATGAGACGGGCAGTTATTTAAGTAATAAGGCCCGAGAAGCCGTTGTTTGGAGGATATATTGGCACGGGTGTTTTTGGGCCCGAGATGAAGTGTAGGTCTGGCAAACCGTGCCAATATATCCACCGGCTTCGAGGGCATTATCACTTTTATATAATGGGTTATCAACATGTACAAATAATGACAGACATATTTTCATTAAAAACATGATTTTGCTGAATTTATTCATACTATTTCATCCTGCCACAAGATATAGTCCCGACACAAATCTAGGGTTGCTACCCAAGCTGGTTCGGTTGCCAGAGACGCGACTCAGACGTTCAGTCTTTTTGTTCTGTATCTATGGATGCGACCCAGTCGTTTGTTCTAAATGTTCCATTGCCATACTGGCAGGCAACATTCTTATCCCTTGCTTACTAAACAGCCAACTATGGCTAACTACAGTCATGTCAAACAGTGCAGAAAGAATAACAACAATAGCTGCATTTGTATTTGGTGAAGCTGTTTTCTAGTGACATTTATTTGGATACATCGCCGTGAGGCGCAATTTACATCTGGCATAGAAAATGTGCTCTCTCATCAGGACACTGTTGTTCAGAGGAGCTAGCCAACAACACAGCTAACACAATCACTTCAAACTGAAGCTGGGAAGACTGCAAACTAGCTGCACTTCATTTCATTTGACCTTTTTTCACTTGACAATTCTTTGTATATATATCCATAAAAATGATGCCAGCTGATTCATGCTTTCGACTGGCTGAGAATCGCTGCCTGCCTGTCTGTCTGTCTCATCCCGACTCCCAAAAGACACGTTCATTACTATGGGACAGCTGGAGATTGAATTTTAATATTGTTGCAAATGTCGGAGAGACAGACATCAAGGTTTATACAATTCTCCAACCTGTGGAAAACTAAATGTTAGTCTAAAAGAAATGTGAGATAATGTCTAGATGCTTTTTATAGTGGAGATCAAGTTTATAAATTGCCAGGCTGGGCTGATGAGCCAGTGTATTGTGCTGTCAGATGGAACAGAGTAAATAGCCATTGTAATGTCATAGATTTAGCTGGTGATAACTTATGGAATAGACACTGGCTGGAATGCGGTTTTAACCAATCAGCATTCAGGATTAGAACCACCCATTGTATAATTGCTTGACAATCACCGGCTGACAAAATTTCATGACCGCCACAGCCCTTTCACCACATACTTACCTAACCTACAACGACGCACCGCGCGCGCACGCACGCACGCACACACGCACACACGCACACACGCACACACACACGCACACACACACACACACACACCTGCAGGAGAGTGTAAAACCTGCAGGAGAGTGTAAAGCAATGTTGGACTTGGCTACACAAACTGGCGTGCGTCTATCACACACTTTAACTGGTCCAAAGAAACCTATCACAGCGGCCAGCTCAATGAAAAAGGCAACACTGTACACACACACACACATGCAGATAAACACATGCACAAAAACATGTGTGCACGCACACACACACACAGATACACACACAAACAAGGTTAATGTTGTACAGCCTAACAGATCCATCTAAACGATGCCTTTGTGTGTAGGACTTTGCATAGTTTGGCTTCCGTATAAAAGAGTGAGCTCAGGCAGAGGATTGTACAGAGCATGAGTAAGTAAACCACCTAAATTCCTCTCACACGCTTCGACAGGAATCCAGCGACCAGGCAAAGGAGGCGGAGAGGTGGTGGTGGGGCAGAGGAGAGGAGGAGAGAAGGGTGCACTCTTTTCAAAGCCAGGGCATAATTTGTCCTGTTCTCAGTGTGGTACAAAAACAGAACTTAACATGTAGCAAACAAGAACGAGGTCGCCAATCGCCAGCGATGTTAACCCTTTGTATGGACCCGCAGACAATGAGGGCCCAGGGGAGCCCAGCAAACCCCAGATACTCTCAGTACAAAGCGGAAGGGAAAAACAAGAGGATTGTAAAAACTTAGGTGAAGAAATTAAAGGAACAAGAAAAGATTCGTCAATGACTGGGCAGCACATGAGAGAAGATGCCGTTTTCTTATTCTATATAGCCCGCTTTGAGGCCTGACGAAAGCACTTGATCAATAACATGTATTATTGTCCTTGTTAATAACATTAGCACGCTGACGCTCAAAGACGACATCAATAGGCGGGCACATGAAAAGAGAGATGATTAGTGAGGTGCTATAGGAGGGGCCAGCTAGGAAAATATTCATAAGGGCCACAAGTCTATCCCAAGGGCCGCTCTCTCTTTAAACACATTTAAGAGAAGGGGGAAAGTGTTCTGTTCATCCTCAGAATCACCCGAACATTTGAGAGCGAGAGAGAGAAAGGCAGAGGACACTCTGCAGCCAAACTACACACTAGTCTCCCACTTACAGCCGGGTCGGCATTGGGTGTCTCAGAAGTGGAAAGAAAACGGAGCGTGTTCCTTTTATTGTTTGTTTTTCTAGCACTTTGTGTTATTCTGGTTCCCTCTCTCTGTTCTCTCTGTCTTTGCGTTACATAATGAGGTCCATCCATCCCAATTAGGAGGTGTTGCTTCCTGACGAGGGGTGTGTGTTGTGGGGAAGGGAGGGCGGAGGGGGGTACTGGGTTTTGTGTTCTTCTTCTGAGAGCTTTTTTAATTGTGTATAAAATAAACTGGGGTGGTGAGCATCAATCATTAGCTCATACAAATATCAAGAGGGGTAAATCTAACCCAACTATCCCTTAGGATTACTCTTGCACACTATGGATTCAGTATGCAGAACAACTTGAGAGACGTTCAATCTGGATGAACTGCAGGCAAATGCAATCACACCTACTCCTCGAGAAATACAACAATAAACCCTAAATCCAATACTTTCAGCCTCCATTGCCAGTCTCCATAGAGAAACATGGAGACACTCCACACACACACAATCACACACACAGTTCTCTCCCTCCGTGACACATGCAAAGCTGAAGTGTGTTTTTGTTTTGGGAGGAAGAGAGGGTTAATTACTTGCACTTCTCGATCAAAAACATATTTACTGAGTTCTCCCCTCTCCTTTCTCCTTCATTCTGGGGGGGGGGGATAAGAGGGAGTCGGAGGTTAACTTCTTGTGTGTCTGAATGGAGAACAGCTGCAGGGTGCTGGCCACGGACAGTTCCACTTGGCTAGAGAGAAGACCAGAGACCCCCTGGGGAGGACAAGAGAGATGAGAGGGGAGAGAGAGAGTGGAGGTGGGGAGAGAAAAATATATAGTAGGAGTGGGGAGAAGATGGCAGGGGTAGAGAGAGGTAGGGCAGTCAACAACAACAACAAAAAGCGTATAGAAGAGGAGGAGCAGAGTGTTAATGGAAGTGCTGAGTGGTTCCCATAAACAGGACCTGGTTGAACAGATCATCGTAGCCTGAGGGTATATCACAGCCCAGTTGACTTTACAGAGCAGTGGAGTGATTCCAAAAAACGCAACACATCTGCTAGTTATTGATTGAGACGGACACTGAGAAGTTCACAGAAAACCAAAAAAATTGACGAACGTTACACAGCAAAAATAACTGCAAAAAACCCTGACCAAACTCAAACGACGCATCATCGGTGGAAAAAAAAGAAAAAAAAGAAGCTTCGCTTCGTACGAATCACCAAACCATCGATTTCCCCGAGAGAAAGAGGCACTGTGGGAACACGTTTGGTAGCAAAGCATTTTGGGAAAGGACACAAACGTGTAAGAGGCTCATCTGGGTGATTTCCTACACTGGCTGTTTTTCTCCAGTCAGTCAGGCATTGGTGATGCTTTAATGAACTGGCTGTCAGTACATGATGAGTTGTGTGTGACACCGCAGAAAAAACACATTATATAAACAGCACCCTCTCGGATATAGGCTATAATCAGATAGGGGAGGGGGAGGGAGTTGTTGAGTCATTCTGTTGTCAGGATGTGTTGCCAACGATGCAGACAACTCCATATTTAATGGAGAGTTTCACTTGCTGTTTTTAAGAGTTAGTATCCGAATAGGACTATATCTGTATCTGGCAGTGCTGGAATCTGTGAGTTGGGTAGTAAGGCCAGAAGACCGTTCTAGCTGGGACTGTTGGCCGATTCTTGAATCACTGGGCACTTCATGCATGGAGCGTTGCTGCCACCCAGTGGTTAAAGGGAACATAAAAGCTTCCCTGCAGTGCTCTATGCCCAATTCTAAACAGGCCTCTAGCCGCTTCTGTTCCATCTTCAGCCTATCTGGGAACAAGGAGGAGCTTGAACCATACTGCGTATACCTGTCAAGTAATTTCAGAACTATTAGCCATCTGAACTAAAGTGTGTGTGTGTGTGTGTGTGTGTGTGTGTGTGTGTGTGTGTGTGTGTGTGTGATTTGGGTTTTACTATCCTTGTGGGGACCAGGATTTGGAAAACAAGGAAAATTCAGACAAGTGGGGACATTTCGCCAGTCCCCACAAGGAAAAAGGCTATTTTAGGCTTAGGGGTTAGGTTCAGGGTTGCAATTAGGGTTTGAATTAGGGTTAGGGGTAAGGTTTAGGGTTAGGGTTAGGAGTTAAGGTTAGCAAAAAAATGTTGGTACCAATAAGGGTAGTAAAACAATCGTGCACGCGAGAGGGAGAGAGAGAGGGAGAGAGAGAGGGAGAGAGAGAGCGAGAGAGAGAGCGAGAGAGAGAGGGAGAGAGAGAGGGAGAGAGAGAGCGAGAGAGAGAGCGAGAGAGGGAGAGAGAGAAACCCAGTGCACCCCAAAGGCCCCACCCCCCACCAGAGCATCACCACCTCCATTGGCCCAGCCAGTCTGGACTAGAGGCTGACCGATTAATTAGGGCTGGTTTCAGGTTTTCATAACAATCGGTAATCCATTATGGCCGATTACATTGCACTCCACGAGGAGACTGCATGGCAGGCTGACCACCTGTTACGCGAGTGCTGGAAGGAGCCAAGGTAAGTTGCTAGCTAGCATTAAACTTATCTTATAAAAAACTATCAATCTTAACATAATCACTAGTTAACTACACATGGTTGATGATGTTACTAGTTTATCGAGCGTGTCCTGCGTTGCAAATAATCAATGCGGTGTCTGTTAATATATCATCGAATCACAGCCTACTTCACCAAACGGGTGATGATTTAACAAGCGCATTTGCGAAAAAGCACTGTCGTTGCATCAACGTACCTAACCATAAACATCAATGCCTTTCTTAAAATCAATACACAAGTATATTTTTTAAACCTGCATATTTAGTTAAAATAAATACATGTTAGCAGGCAATATTAACTATGGAAATTATGTCATTTCTCTTGCGTTCTGTGCAAGCAGAGTCAGGGTATATGCAGCAATTTGGGGCGCCTGGCTAGTTTCTTCCTAACAAATTAATTAGCCAGAATTTTACATAATTATGAATGGATGCAACTCGTTTGATAAAATGTGGAACGGTTCAGTATTTCACTGAAAGAATAAACGTTTTGTTTTCTAAATTATCGTTTCCGGATTTGACCATATTAATGACCTACGGATCGTATTTCTGTGTGTTTATTATATTATAATTAAGTCTATATTTTGATATTTGATAGAGCAGTCTGACTGAGCAGTGGTATGCAGCAGCAGGCTCGTAAGCATTCATTCACACAGCATTTTCCTGCGTTTGCCAGCAGCTCTTCGCAATGCTTGAAGCACAGCGCTGACTTAAAGCCTATCAACTCCCGAGATTAGGCTGGCAATACTATAGTGCCTATAAGAACATCCAATAGTCAAAGGTATATGAAATACAAATGGCAGAGAGAGAAATAGTCCTATAATTCCTCTAATAACTACAACCTAAAACTTCTTACCTGGGAATATTGAAGACTCATGTTAAAAGGAACCACCAGCTTTCATATGTTCTCATGTTCTGAGCAAGGAACTTAAAGGTTAGCTTTTTTACATGGCAAATATTGTGTTTTTGCATTATTTAAACCAAATTGAAAATGTTTAATTATTTATTTGAGACTAAATAGATTTTTATTGATGTATTATATTAAGCTAAAATAAGTGTTCATTCAGTATTGTTGTAATTGTCATTATTACAAACAGAAATATAAAAATCGTCCAATTAATCTATATCTGATTTTTTTGGTCCTCTTTTACTCGGTATCGGCATCGGCGCTGAAAAATCATAATCGGTCAACCACTAGCCTGGACCGAGTCTAGCCTAGTACCCCACACCAGACCACCGTATCTACCAGACCAGAGAGGCAGCCCCCCGGCCCAGAGCTGGCCCCCCTCCACGGGGCCCAACAGCAGGACCCGTTTTAAAACAGTCAACACTGTTCAAATTGATACAAACACAGAACAACGCCAAATTCATGAGAAGTTGAAGGGATTAGAAAAAGCTATAAAGGACAATCCAAATCCATTGGACTCCCCAATTACTGACCAGGAGCTCTATAAGAAACTTCAGACCCTCAAATTTAAAAAAGCATGCGGACCTGATGGCATCCTAAATGAGATGCTCAAATTCACTAGTGCAAAATGTTCATTGGGAAAGGGGATACCTAGTCAGTTGTCCAACTGAATGTATTCAACTGAAATGTGCCTTCCACATTTAACCCAAACCCTCTGAATCAGAGAGGTGCGGCGGGCTGCCTTAATCCACATCCACGACTTCGGCGCCCAGGAAACAGTGGGTTAACTGCCTGCTTAGGGTCAGAACAACAGATTTGTACCTTGTCAGCTAGGGGATTCAATCCAGCAACCTCCTAAGTGTAGGTTATTTTCTTGACATCTGGAATCAATGACTCATAACCCTAATCTTTAACAACGGAGACCATTTTGACCCTAACAATTAGAGAGGCATTTGTGTGAACAGTAATCTTGGGAAGCTTTTATATAGTATTATAAATGTTCAAAAAATTCTTGAGTAAAAAGCTAAATTGGATTTATACCAAAACATCGCACGACCGATCAGATTCACACCCTACACACCCTGATAGATAAACATGTCCACCAAAATAATACCAACATGTATGCCTGCTTTATCGACTTCCAAAACGCATTTGATTCTATTTGGCATACGGGACTGTTCTACAAAGTGGCGTAGGGGGGGGGGGGGTAAACATATGACATAATTAAATCAATAAATGCAGCTTCAAAACTAGCAAGAAAATAATGGAATTCTTTATCCAGGAGCGGTGCCTTTGCCAGGGATGCAATCTGAGCATGCGCTCTTCAATATTCACATCAACGAATTGGCCACTATTCTAGGAAAATCTTCAGCCCCTCGCGTTAGTCTCCACAATCCAGAGGTTAAATGCCTGCTCTTCGCAGGTGATCTGTGCCTGCTGTCACCCACAGCACATGGCCTACAGCAGAGTCTGGAACCTGCTGGAGCAGTACTGCCAGACCTGGGTCCTGGCAGTAAACCCCAACAAGACCAAAATAATTAGATCCAGATCTCAGGGAATTAGACCAAAGTTCTGAATTGGTACAAAATATATAGAGTACTACACACACTACAATTACTTAAGTTTAAAAAACAAGCTCAACTGGACAACTAAATGAGGCAGTGAATGAACTGAGAGAGAAAGCACGCAGGGCATTCTACGCCATTAAAAAACTAATTTAAATGTGTCATTGAACCAATTGCACTTTAAGGCAGCGAGGGGTGGAGTCCACTTACAAAACAAGATTTCACCCAATGGGACACACACCCCATTGAAACCCTGCATGCAGATTTCTGTAAGATTCTTCTACATGTCCAGAGGAAAACTACAAACAATGCATGCAGGGCAGAATTAGGTCCATTTCCACTAATAATAAAAACTAAAAAAAGTTTTAGAAACATCTCAAATACAGTGATTCCCTCTCATATCATTAGCAAGCCCTGCAATGCCAAGAGAAACGAAAAGAGTCCCCTCATCCAGCTGGTCCTGGGGTTGAGTACACAAACCTATTCTACTAACACACTTAAACCTCAGGACCAGAACATCCAATCAATCAGAATAAACCAAATGACAACACAGTCAAAACAAAACTACATTACCTATTGGGAAACACAAGCACAAAGAAAAATGCAGTGCTGTCTGGCCTTAAATCGATAGTACACCACAAAGACCTTGACAAAGTACAGGCTCAGTGATCACAGCCTTACCATTGAGAAGGGTAGACACAGGAAAACCTGGCTCCATGTAGAGGAAAGGCTGTGCAACCACGGCACCACAGCAGAACCTGAGACAGAGCTGCATTTCCTGACAAAATGTAAAAAATATGAAACAATTAGAGGGTGTCATTTCCCCAAATGTTAAACCCTTATTCAAGGTTTCAAAGACTGCTCTGATGAGAATAGTCTACATGTCCTGTTGGGGGAAGAAGCAGAGAGCTATGAGTTGGCGGTACACAACATTGCTGCCTGCCATAAGATGAGGGACAGTGTCCTCTATGCCATTGTTATTGTCCATTGCATTGTTATTTTTACCCTTAATTATTGTTGTTATTGATTGTCCCGTTGACAATCTTGATTATTATCATTACAATTATGTTAATTTTATGTTAATTTTGTAAGTGCCGACGCCGGACAGCAGAAGCAGGTACGGGGAGTCAGACATTTCTAGGGGAGGTAATAAACAGGTGGTAATAAACAGGCCACCCGGCGTCCCAACTGGGTGAGCCGGCCGAGACATGGGCGCTGGGCAAGCCGGCTGGGGGTAAACTCCCCGCGAACCGGCAGTGGCGTGGGAGCCTGGCGAGCCGGCTGAGGCAAGAACGCCTGTCGATCCCACTACAGCGTGGAAGCCCGATGATCCGGCGGAGCCTGACATGGGATGGGAACCTGCGGCGGCGGAATCCAAGCCCGACGTCACCAACAAAACAAGAAAAACGTATGGGCCGGCTCGGCGAACAAGACCTGATGACCCGGCTGAGGCCCGACGTGGGATGGGCGCCTTCCGGGGCAAGGAAACCTCTCGAGCCAGCTAGGGCGTGACAGCCCGCTGAGCTGGCTTATAGGCACCCCCGGTTCCATCGGTGGCGACCTCCGGATCCGACGTCACCACTAACCGGAACACCAGTACTCCCCAATGCTTTGTGTGATGGCTGCTGCATTCTGTAAGGACCGACGCTGGACAGGAGAAGCAGGTACGGGGAGTCAGACATTTATTTGGGAACAGACATAGAACAAGACGGGAACAACGTCAGCGCACGGGTAACACGTACACATGACAAACAATGCAGCTGGTGGCAGGAGTGCGTAATGCAGGGCAGCCTGGCGCCCACAGGTGCCAGGGGGGGAGAGCGGGAGCAGGCGTGACCAGAATCACACACTTTACAAAATACTCTTTGTACATTGCTACATCTTGCCAATACAGCAAATTGAATTGAATTGAGAGCGAGAGAGAGAGAGAGAGAGACAGAGAGAGAGAGAGAGAGAGAGAGGGAGGTAGAGAGAGAGAGAGAGAGAGAGAGGGAGGTAGAGAGAGAGAGAGAGAGAGAGAGAGAGCAAGCAAGCATGCAACCGAGCAAGCATAAATTCTTCAAAGTTGGACACTTCAAAATTTTGATCATGCATTTCTTCACTACACAGTATCCGCAATCCAAAATATCTCACCAGAGGTATAGGGACATTAGTACACCCTTGTGGTGGTGGCAAGGATAGTTATTTTCCTGCTAATAAAAAGGCCCTTGTCTGCAATACTATCTCATCACCATTAGGTGGGGGTATTTGACTGCATTTGGGAATTTTGTGGTCCATTGAGAGGGCTCTAGGAGACTCCAAGAGATTGTTTACCCGTTCAAACCACAAGGTGGAGGCAGAGCTAATTACTACAGACACAAGATAGGTGCACCTGTACTTCAACAGGTAACACACACACATGTCCTGTTCTGTTCCACTGCTTAGTCCCACTGTTTATCTGTTCCACTGCTTAGTCCCACTGTTTAGTTCTAAGGGTCCATGTAAACGGCCAATTTTTGCGGCCATGTAAACCCTAACCCCCCCCCCCCCCCCCCCCCCAAAATGAACATCTTGAAGAACAATCTGGCCTTAATTGGCCATGTACTCTTATAATCTCCCCCCGGCACAGCCAGAAGAGGACCGGCCACCCCTCAGAGCCTGATTGCTCTCTAGGTTTCTTCGTAGGTTCCTGCCTTTCTAGGGAGTTTTCCCTAGGCACCGTGCCTCTACATCTGCATTGCTTGCTCTCTGGGGTTTTAGGCTCAGTTATATAAGCAGTTTGTAACAACTGCTGTTGTAAAAAAAATACATGTGATTCATAAAGTATTACTTCATCACATACTGAAAAGATCACAGTTGACAAATATTATAAGGACACCATTCTATAAACTACCCAGTGGGGAGAGAAGACATTAAGTTATGAAATTCCACACAGAGAACATCACCCACATTGAACAACTGGCCTAGACTACTCCAGTGGGAGAACAGCTCCTGCTCCACAACCTACACACAGGGGGCAGGCTGAGTCAGGATCTTTTTACCAGGTCTGAAGGAAGGACAGGAGTCAATTTCCCCATCATCACAATCGTGTTTATTTCAATGTTGTTGCGTTTGATGGGGCTAGTCGGGAGTGCCCGTCTGTTTGTGCTATCACGTCAACTCCTTGTCACTCATTCGAATGTTTGGCTTGACAATGAGCAATGGCGTTGGCAAGACCACAGACAGATCTGGGACCAGGCTATGAGGGGGCCAATTGTGACTTGAAGCAGCAACCCTGCCATTACATAACAGTGCACTATCACACATGCCATAAAGGTCCAGCTAACATTGCAGAAATAATTAAACGTTTCCGTACAGGGAGGCCAAACTGATATTGAATGGTACGACAAGTCTGTACACGTCACCACCGCGCGAGAGCAGCAGAGCAGTAACTCTAGTTTTCTAAACGTCACCATAGAAACGACAAGTTGCTTGACATGCATGACATGAGAAGTTTTGGAGAAAATGCATAAGCTAACTTTACGTTTATTGATAGGATAATAAACTCTTTGGACCACTTTGATTAAACAACAAACATTCTATTTATATGTCTTCCAAGTTGCTTACATACACGCATTGCGGACTAAACTCCACTCTATCATAGAGTCCGCCAAAACGCACATATACAGAGAATACGCCTATTTAGAGAAACATATGAAAGTGGTTTACCTGTCAGGCCAATGCAAAACTATGTTCTTGCTACATTTTATCCAGAGGTGACGTTTTACAATCCAAAATCCAGTTTCTTCTTACATCACGCACAGGGCCGTTATGTGACATCCACCTGTGTAACTGATGGTGATGGGTTCTGAAAGCCCAACTCCAGGGCAACTGTAGACTATGGATATGACACGGGATATAAATATTCATAAGCACGATGCGTAAAAATATATGGGCGTCGAAATCTAAATGAAGAACCCCACGCACAAGTAAAAAAATAAAAAATCATCCTCAACTGAACACAACTCCATACAAAGCTCTCCACAACGCACACACATCTGACCGTGGGACAAGGGATAGGCTATCCCATGAGATCCAATAGTCAATGAACCAAAGAGCACGACTGCGAAAACTGCTTAATTTATCAAATCCACTTAACACAGAATAAATCCAGATTTGGATGAAATGTTCTCGCGTAGTCCAGTCTGTTCTTTGCGTTGCCTTGTTCGACTGTATAGCGCGATCCAGCGGTTTGCAGTGCAGCCGCGCACTAGTTTCTCACGCATCTTTGCATTTCCAAAAAGTCGCGTATCACGCGGTAAAAGCCAGCACATAACTGAGCCATGTTGAGAGCTGCTAACCCAAAGAATTTGGGCAGTGACCGATGGGATATGTAGTCCCCACCCACAAACAAATGTGTGACTCCAGCTGTTCCCAACCTGCATAAAACACATACAAAAAACTAAAAAAATGTAAGTCGGTTACATGGACTTGTTCACCTATTTGTCTGTATTATCCTGGTCTCTCTTTAATCAAATGAACAGAACATGACAGTAACACTACAGGCTACATCAAAGAACAGGCCCTTCTCTGACTGAACGCTCTGCTGGCAGTCTTACATCACTTTAAAGTCTCCCTGCCAGCAGACATGCTGTTATTTTTTTAGCATTTTAAATTACTAGCACGCAAAAACTCGGCTTGGCTAAGAAGAGTAGTGGAACTGTACACAGAATGGACTGGGTGAGTGTGGGAAGCGTGCGTAAAAGGGGCAATCAACGAGAAACCAACCCACACAAACGTTTTGTTCAAACAGCGTTATATACTTATCATTGTCCTTGTTCCGATGTTCAGGTTAGTTCCCTGAGTTGATGCACTTCCAAGACGCAGCAAAAAAAAGCTTGGGAGTCAAAACTGCCATATATTTCGGATGCAGTCAATGGTAAACCCGCGCCGGGTTTTCCCTCCCACACTCACACCTGAATTCCCGAACACCTGAACTGCACGCGATCCTGTAAAGATGCAGGTACTTGATAGCGCTCTTGTGTGAACAGGGCTGAGCGGTTACGGAAAGTGTGTGCTCACACGGCGTTGCGTGACTAGAGGGGTTGGGCCGCGGAACACAAAGACATTGTTCAGTGTGTGATCAGTCAGTCAGTCTGCCTCTCCGGTAACACAGCAACATTCCTCCTGCGTTCCTCAGCCTCTCCCTCCACCGCTGCACAGGCTGCACAGGCTGCTGCTGTGGGTTAACCAGGGGAAAGCGAAAGTGATGTCTTTAAAAAAATGTCACAATGGGAACACGACATAAATTGGTCAACAAATGTGTGTCAGAATAACCCACTGCTAAAGTCATTTCTTCATCTGCTTTAGGGTTTTGGGACACTACTTAATATCTCTGGTCTCTGTAGTCTCCCACTGGTCTTTTGGGTCTCACTATCTCTGTCCTGTCTGTGTTTTTTCTCTGCCGCCACTGTCACAAGGGCTCATTCAGAGGCCGAAGAATAGCTCTCTACAGAGACTTGAGGGACACATTGAACTCAACCTGATTGGGAGCTGTAGTTATTCCCTGTTTCTGTCTTCCATTCTCACTCGTAAAGCCTCTGTCAGTGTCTTGTCTGTCTGTCTGTCACTTATAAACAGTAAAACACACACACAGTCTGGTGAATGACTAGACAGGATGGTGAGTGTTTGTGGAAATGAGTGATCACAGATCCCCAGGGGTGCAGAAGCCACTTAGGGAGAGGAAACCAGCCAATCAATTAGCCCTGCTAGAGGACACAACCATGTTATTCTCCACATCCTCCCGTCCCCACTGTAAGGGCTGTGTTTAGTTTAAATCAATTTCCCTCGTCCCCACCACACTCACACGCGCCTACAGTCACACGCACACAATTCAGTGTAAGTTACACTGATGCCACTAAGTGTGTATGTGACCATCAGCCGTGGTGTTCCCTTTGAGGAAAGGCAAAGGGGGATACCTAGTCAGTTGTACAACTGAATGCATTCAAATGAAATGTGCCTTAAGCATTTAACTAAACTTTTCTGAATCAGAGAGGTGTGGGGGGCTGCCTTAATCGACATCCACGTCATCTGCGCCCCGGGGAAATCAGTGGGTTAACTGCTTTGCTCAGGGGCAGAATGACAGATTTGAACCTTGTCAGCTTAGGGATTCGATCCATCAACCTTTCGGTTACTGTCCCAACGCTCCTACGCACCAGTCTATCTTTGTATGGCCGTTTTTTTTTCTCTCCACAGGGTCAGAGATTGCTGGTGACAATGAAGGCATCTGCCTAATTATTGACACCTCAACCACGCTGGCCCTGAGTAGGTTATTCCTCAGACGTGTGTGTGTGTGTGTGAACCGGCTTCGCATGTCCGTGTGAGTGAGTGGATTTGCGTGACACGGAGAAATCCACCTGTCCCAGTGTTGTGGTTGAGAGGGCTCTCGCATGCAGAGGCTTGTCTCTTCGACAACGTGGCACATTGTACCTCTACCATGCTCTCCCACTGCCAACACAGCAAGAGAGGGGGCCCTGAAAAACACACATGACAAAAACCATAGATGATTTAATGATAGATTGTATATGATCACTAACCATACACAGCCATATCGCTCCCACATTCCCTCTCATATGATGATACGGTTATCATTCAATCGACCAGAATGCAGGGACATTCAATCTGTTGAACCTTGTTGAACTATGCTGCTGGGTCCAATTACTTAATGGGTCTGGGGTCTATGATCCAGCGGGCTGATACTGGAAGGTTTGTAATTGTACTCTTATAAGCCAAGGAACAGGAGTGGTTTTGACTTTGTCATGTTAGCTATGCCAATGACTCAGGTATCAAGATGTATCACTTGAAATCTCCTTTTTGTCTGAGCATGAGAGCGAGAGCGAGAGAGAGAGAGAGAGAGAGAGAGAGAGAGAGAGAGAGAGAGAGAGAGCACAAGAGAGTCGGCCGTTACGATGCAGTCCTTCATAAAGGTAGTATTGTTAAGTTGCGTGCGAAGCTCCTGCTTTGAGCTTTTTGGGTCACTGCCCACTCTTGTTAACCACAGACCTCCCCTTTCTTTCAGCTAGAAGTAAACATTTGATGTCCGCACGCAATCCCTGGAGTGTCTCCTCCCCCCCGTTTCGCTTTTTTACTCCTTCTCACTCACACACACACATTCTCCCAAGGCATGAGTAAGCACCTGTCAGCAAGGTGTGCTGCCATTGGTTGACGCTGTAGCCTGTCAAAGCCTCACAACAAGACCATCTTCAGAGTTAAGCTACCATTCCTTTCTCGACCTCCCCCTCTCTCTTTATGACTGAGATCATACCTTATATCTGTACTCGTACTACCCACTCACGGGTTAAGCTATACCTCACATACTCAATCCCTTACCCCACCGCATCTCTACTCTACATCCTCATGTCCTGTGCTTGAGCATCAGACTTTCCTCAGCACTCCCCTAGTGTAACAGTGCTCTAACAGTGCTGTACTGTTCTTTGCCGTTGGATTGGCTACTTCTGACATTCTTTGACCGCCTCTCCAGACCAGATTACTAGCAGACGGCCTGTGGTCAATGCTCTCCACTGTTCTCCTCATACAGGACTATGGCCACCAGACAAAGGAGCCATTTGATCCCAGGCACAAAGTAAAGAAAGGGTCCCTTCTCTCGGATCCTGTGTGCTCGAGAGACTATGTGAGTGTGTGTGAGTGTGTATATATATATTGTGTGCACGCGCTCCATGCTTGTGGCTTCCCAGTCTCTCCGGTGCCCAATAAAGTCAGGGAAGAGCCGTAACAATAGCCATTGTCCTGCGTTATACCAATCCCTGCCCTCAGTGAGGTGGGCATGGTCGCTCCGGGAGACGCTGGCACAGGGTGGCTATGAAAGGGGTTCTTTGTCCTTCACCTTCACCGTGGCAACAAGGTGTTTCCTGCACTGGCATTCCGACTCAGTGAGAAGCAAAACCGCGTCTCGCCTCTCCCTATCGTACTTATCACAGCTCCAAAGAAAAACAAATAGGAAAAAGAGGGAGAAAACCCACACACGCATACACCTCTATGTGTGTGCCAGTCGACTAGCTGCCAGGGCCGAGGCTTACACAGAGCGTACAAAGGTATAGAAGTGCCGTGGAGTTCAGCATTTGTTACATAAGGATGGGTGACGGTTCAGGTTACTGGTATCATTGTCTAGCGCTGTGAGCCTGAGTGGACAGCGGATACATTGCCAAGACAAGGCCTCAGTCAAAGTGAAATGGTCCATTCAACGCGCTCAGATTTTCCCGAAAGCTACACCTTGAAGGGCTGAGGACTGAAATGGCAAGAAAACACGGGGAGAAAAAGGATGGACGAAAGAGTGAGCAAGTAATAGAGAAGCGAGTATGAAAGGATAGTGGCGTCATGTAAGGTCCCCCCCCCCCCCCAATCTCTGTCCAGGAACGTAACATTTCATTCCAGAAAATGTCCGCTCTACTGTACTCTGCGTTTCCCCAGGCCTAGTGCGTAGACTAGTAGAGTTCTCCCAGTACTTTATCATTTCTCCACTGTTTCATGTCCGCTGTTCAAAGTAGTGGCCACACACACACACCATTCCTGTTGACAGGGAAGTGCAGTGTGCCAGCAGCACAAAACCGTCCATTGTCACATGTATGAAGCCTTTACATTGGTTAGTGCATGAGGAAGGCTGAATGGGACTACTTCTAAGTATAACTCGTGTTTTTATGCATAAGTGTTGATGTTTTTTATGACAATCTCCCAATGGCAAAAAAAAAAATGAAATGATTTACATAATTTCCAGTTAGGCTCGGGCCGTGTACAGTAAGAGCACAGCTGCATGACAGTAAAGGTCTACAGTACAGTGTGTGATTTATTCCAGTGACTCATGAGTCAGTGGGGCAGTGGCTGAACCAGGGTTGACCCCACTGACTCACAACGTAACACACATAGTGGAAGCAGTATTGGTTTATTACATCATCGTCGCCATCAATAACACGTCTTTCTCACTTTTCCCTTTGGAATTGTTCTATCTAACCCCCCATGCTAGAACAGAGTCAGGCAGGGCGACAAGGGGCAGTTTGTTTCAAGCGTGTCTGGGTAGGAGTGCTGATTTAGGATCAGTTTAGCCTTTTAGATCACAATGAATGAGATTACATGGACAGGGAAGTCCTTATTCTAATTGGTCCCAAGGGTTTAAAAGCCCCCCCCCTGCCTCACGCAGTACAGTACAGTTCACGAATGGGAAAAAAAAGGAAAGGCAAAAGGGAGTTATGAGGCTGGCATTCCATTTGGCTAGCTGTCCCAGCTGATTTCTCACACAACCTTCATCTGTAAGAATAGCGAAATGTTACGGTATTATAATAACAATGCAATAAGAATGGAAAGGTGTGCTAAGATTGAGAAAAGAAAGAAGCAAGCTGTAAAATGTTGCTATTCCCATTCCCTTCATCCAAACACAAAGTGGACCATGCATTATGTTCTCCCTCCCTCCCTCCCTCAATTAAGTTAAAGAGAAAAGGAAAAACAGACACAGAATCACTCTGTCATTTAAATGTTTGCTTTACGGAAGATGAAAACATCATGCCATCCTGAATGAATCAGGGTGTGCGCCATTTCTGAATATTTTACAGTACATCCTCATCTGAGCAAAGATCCGGCAAACCAACACATTCAGCTGGTTATTCGTGACATGTCTGTAGACCCAGATCCCTGTGTTTCCTTCAGTGACCATAACTAGCCTTCAAAACACAGTGTTGAGGTACAACTGTGCAGTGGTCGACACAGTTGGAGCCAAAATGGCATAAGCCCTTAGAGGCGTAACCCCATGGCACACACTCCATAAAGATCCATTCAATACAAAATATCAACTTTTCATACACGGCGGTCTCCATTCCAATCTAAGCTAGTCATACAAACATCAATCTTCAAGTATTGTCACATTTTATAATTCGGATCCAGTATCAAACATAATTCTTTGCATTTTCAGAAGAAAAACAAAATATTTGGTTGAGCATCCTAAAGGGGCAATCTGCAGTTGAAACAATAACAAAACCCTAACCCCACCACTGCTTTGGTAAAACGCTGAGGGTTAAGGCTGGAGAAATGGAACCACTCTCAAATTCATAAGCATAGCTATGGATGCAAAGACTGACCATCCATGATATCCAAATAATAGTTTTAACCATCTTTTGGGGCTATGCAGTGCTTGTTTACATTTAAATTGTTCACAAACATTGGAGTAAAACAAGATTATATTCTGGGTTCTGATTGGGTACGACGCTTGCACTGAGCTCATGAGGCATTTATAAGTTATGTTCTTCGAGAATCAGGGCGGCTAGCAGCTGTGGCGATGTGCGCTGAGAGTCGGGAAGCAAGTTCAGGGAGGGAGTGACTTAATCAATAAACGAAACACAAAACAAAACAAGAAACACGAACAACGCACAGGCATGAAACTGAAACGGAAACAATGGCGCCTGGGGAAGGAACCAAAGTGAGTGACATGTATAGGGAAGGTAATCAGGGAAGCAACGGAGTCCAGGTGAGTCTGACGATGGGTAGGTGCGCTTAACGATGATGACATGTGTATCGCCATAACCAGCAGCCTGGTGCCCTAGAGGCCGGAGAGCGAGCACACGGGACAGCAGGCCTAGCAGTTAAAAAGTCGTGCCAGTAACTGAAAGGTCGCTGGTTGGAATCCCTGAGCCGACTGGGTGTAAAATGAGAATCGACAGATATGCAGATCGTTGGATGAAATGCGCAAAATGTTATAATTCCAAAAATCATAACATAAAATAAAAGCAAGCAGTTGGAGAAAAGGCAGATTTGGTCCCTTTTCTTCTTTCGAGGTCTGGTGATTGTCATATTCTGTGACATCGTTCTGTGACATCAGTGGTGTTCCATGCGAAGCCTCAGCCCAGCCCAACGTCCAGTGACATCATCACTACAAAGCCCAGGATGGAGGTCCAGGAAGCCAGCTTACCGTTCCCACTTCAAGACAATATACATGGACAGGGTTAATCAATGTTGGTGTATTTATACAGTACTTAAGTCATATACAGTACACTGAGACATAAAGTCTGGAAAGATAAGATTGATAGACAGGCGGAAATAGAGGCAGACAGACAGAAATAGAGACGGACAGACGGAGACAAAGACAGAATGATAGACACACACACATACATACACACATACACACAAACACACACACAATAAACAGGCCAGCAGGCACACACTTCACAGTGACAGTCTACCCACACAAACTGTTGGATGTTGAAGAGCGGACAAGCCAAAAGACAGCTCGCTTCCCGTCTTGAATTTTAAAGCAAACAATACGCCCAGGGTTGTGAAAACCAGAACATTCCAGGGGGACCATGTCTTTGCTCCTCTCCCACTCTCCCTCCCTGCGGCTCACAATTACACAAAGACAGCGATTGATCAAGTCTGGCTCAGTCACAGAGATGGGGAGCGCTATGAACAACCAAGCAAAGAGTTGGAACCAGGGTGGGAAAAACTTTGAAAAATAAGAGACAGAAAAATGTATTTCGTTCTCGGCCATATTCTATGCTTTTTGTCTCTTTCCTTTCTGTCTCTTTCCTTTCTGTCACCCTCTCCTTGTATGTTTATGTATTACTAGGACACTTTGTTCAAGTGTTTTCGAAAGGGTTAGTTAGACATGGGCTAAGACTTGACTAAGACATGGGCTAAGCCTTGACTAAGACATGGGCTAAGCCTTGACTAAGACATGGGCTAAGCCTTGACTAAGACATGGGCTAAGCCTTGACTAAGACATGGGCTAAGCCTTGACTAAGACATGGGCTAAGCCTTGACTAAGACATGGGCTAAGCCTTGACTAAGACATGGGCTAAGCTTTGACTAAGACATGGGCTAAGCTTTGACTAAGACATGGGCTTAGCCTTGACTAATACCCTGATGAATAGCCTGATGAATACCCTGATGAAGACAGCTTGGCTGTCGAAACGTTGCTAATTACATTTTTGCATCTGAGCTCCTAGAGTGTGCGGCTCTCTTTTATTTTCAAGTTTTCTACTCCGCTAGCCAGCGCCTCATCTAAATAGGTGTGCGTTTCCTTTTCTTCTAAGCCTTGACTAAGACATGGGCTGAGCCTTGACTAAGACATGGGCTAAGCCTTGATTAAGACACGAGTTTAGCGATGGGAGGGCACTGTTAATAGAACATCTATCCCTCAAATCTCGCTCGATGTTCTCCATCAGTCTGCGTGGCCACCCACCTGAGTTGAGCCTCTGGGATGATGTCATCAACCACCACATACACCATGGCCCCGGCAGCGAAGGACAGCACCACAGCAACGGCGCCTAGCAACCCGGCGATTGGTTCTACCATACCACTGAGCTGTCCATACCTGAGGAAACAGACCATGGGTTAGTTAGAACCCTATGGGGTAGGGATGTGACAACAAACAAAAAAATGATCTTAACTTTTAAACTGCCATTTTTTTAAATTGGTTTTCCATTAAAACAAAAAGAAAAATTCCTACAATTCCAACGCAAATTCACAATGCGGCTGCTGTCAGCAACGGTTTGGGTCTCAAGGTGCGTCGGTTAAGCATTGCACTTGCACTACTGGTACCGTACCTCAATTCCACGTGGCAAAGTTTGTATTTCACCAAAATTCAGTATTTTGGGAACGGAGGAGACTGATTAGTTGCCGCACTTCCCAGAAGACAAACACATATTTCCTAGCGAGCTAGCGAGGGATGGAGAGAGAGAGAGAGAGGGCACAGTATAGGCAGGTTGGCCACCAGGCAGAGCATCAGAACCGTACACTAGGCTCATCGATCGGTAATCAAAAGCTGTATCTCGTAATGGAACGCTGAATCTCGCAATTCCTCGTCTTGCTATGTCTCGCAACTTCAATAAAGCAGGGCCTATCTTCAATGACCATGCTAGGATATTCTACACACAACAGACCGAAAGACTGAACACACACAGTCATCATTAGCCAAGAGAAAGAGCAGGCGAGCCAGTGCGAGGGAAGGAGAGAAAGGAGGGGTAGGCAGAAAGAACAGTGCGCATATGGTAATCTGTATCTCACAACATCATGCCTAAAGTTTGTGTCTTCCTCTCTGGTTCTATTTATATTACACAACTTTCCCCGGGCCTTTATAGCCTATCATCTAGTTAGTCTATAACACGGCAAAGACATGTTTTTCATTTTTACCCCCCTTAATGTTAACAATCCCAATTTTGTTTAAACGTTCACACCCCGACTAGGGGCCCTTTAAGGCTCCTTCAGTCATTGGCTGTCAAACCAAGATAAAACAATTCCCTTAGTATGAGTTGAGATGCAGATGAACAGAGTGGGCCATATGAAGGTACTACGTGGATCAACAGAGAAGTGTTACTCACCAGAAGGCTTTCCACGTGGACATCCCTGCACCTCGCAGAGGGAGGCTCACCGCAAGGCCCTCTGGGAAATTCTGGATACCTATGCCAATGGCCAAGTTTCTGTAAAACACATGACGATAACGCTTTAGAGGATACCATTTCTTAAGATCTATGTCTGACGGCCTTACAGATTACATTTCTTATTACCACTACCCTAATCAATGGTCTTTCATTGACATTGGTTAAGAAGCCTAGGTGGAAGAGATTTCAGAGCTTTGAGTTTGCATTTGAAGCATTTCATTCACTTGAACCTCATTGCTTCAATGGAATTTGAGCTTTATCATAACTAAGTGAGGTAGAAAGTGTGGTTGGTGAAGTATGGTTGGTGGGTGGGTGGGTCAGTTATAAGGCAGTTGTGCTCAGTCACTTTACACAGAGAATGAGTCAGCACCGGAGGAAATCATCACAGCAAAACCCACAGAGACCACGGATAGGGACTCATTCTCAGGACATGAAATGAGATGGAAACAAGTGCTAAGACAGCATGTTAAGACACATGAGGAGAGCGTTGGATGTGAAGAGTTGGGAGTTCAGCAGAAAATGGATCTTAAACAAAATAAGTTGAGCTTAGAAGTGTCCATCCAAGGCTCTCCAAAGCATCAATAAACTGAGCATAACAGCACACTCCCAGTCCACACTATTAGCAGCCAGGGTGGCAATTCAACGACATGCTCATAAGTGGTTTGTCAGCTCACACTCCACTGCATCCTAGTTGGACTGCTTCAGTTCCCAGGGGGCAAGGAACTCAGCAATGCCACACACTGGTGTGTTTGGGGGGTAACGACTTTGTTTGTGTGTTTTAGGGGAAAGCTCTCTTTTGGATTTCCTCCTTCCCTCTGTCCTTCCCTCAATCCCTGTGAACCACTCTCTGGCACAGAGTCAAGAGCCTGCCCCCGGAGAGGGAAGATTAATGACAGTTAGTCATGGGAAGGTTTACAGCTGCCACAGCCTGAGAGAGAGAGGGAAACGGAGTGCATGAGAAAGAGAGAAAAGAAAGAGAGAGAGAAGGAAGGAAGGAAGCAGTTGTGATGTGTGTGTAGCATGAATGTATATGTGTATGTGTGTGTATGTCTGTGAGGGTGTGTGCATGTATGCTAAGATGTGGAGAATCAGAGCAGGTTGTCAGTCCGGTTGAAGTGTTCAACAGTCTAATGGCTTGTAGATAGAAACTGTATCTGAGCCTGTTGGTATCAGACCTCATGCTCAACAGTAAGTGAGTGAACATTTCGTGGCTGGGGTGTGTGGTGTCCTTGATGATGCTACAGGACTTCCTCAGGCACCATTTTGAGTTAATGTCCAGGATGGGTGGGGGCACAATCCCAGTGATGTACTGGGCCGTCTTCACCACCCGCTGGCGGCCTTGCGATAGTGGACGGAGCACTTCCCGTACCAGGCGTGATGCACTTGGTCAGGACGCTATCGAAGGTGCAGGGGTAGTACAGTGCCTTGCGAAAGTATTCGGCCCCCTTGAACTTTGCGACCTTTTGCCACATTTCAGGCTTCAAACATAAAGATATAAAACTGTATTTTTTTGTGAAGAATCAACAACAAGTGGGACACAATCATGAAGTGGAACAACATTTATTTGATATTTCAAACTTTTTTAACAAATCAAAAACTGAAAAATTGGGCGTGCAAAATTATTCAGCCCCCTTAAGTTAATAATTTGTAGCGCCACCTTTTGCTGCGAATACAGCTGTAAGTCGCTTGGGGTATGTCTCTATCAGTTTTGCACATCGAGAGACTGACATTTTTTCCCATTCCTCCTTGCAAAACAGCTCGAGCTCAGTGAGGTTGGATGGAGAGCATTTGTGAACAGCAGTTTTCAGTTCTTTCCACAGATTCTCGATTGGATTCACGTCTGGACTTTGACTTGGCCATTCTAACACCTGGATATGTTTATTTTTGAACCATTCCATTGTAGATTTTGCTTTATGTTTTGGATCATTGTCTTGTTGGAAGACAAATCTCCGTCCCAGTCTCAGGTCTTTTGCAGACTCCATCAGGTTTTCTTCCAGAATGGTCCTGTATTTGGCTCCATCCATCTTCCCATCAATTTTAACCATCTTCCCTGTCCCTGCTGAAGAAAAGCAGGCCCAAACCATGATGCTGCCACCACCATGTTTGACAGTGGGGATGGTGTGTTCAGGGTGATTAGCTGTGTTGCTTTTACGCCAAACATAACGTTTTGCATTGTTGCCAAAAAGTTCAATTTTGGTTTCATCTGACCAGAGCACCTTCTTCCACATGTTTGGTGTGTCTCCCAGGTGGCTTGTGGCAAACTTTAAACAACACTTTTCATGGATATCTTTAAGAAATGGCTTTCTTCTTGCCACTCTTCCATAAAGGCCAGATTTGGGCGATATACGACTGATTGTTGTCCTATGGACAGAGTCTCCCACTTCAGCTGTAGATCTCTGCAGTTCATCCAGAGTGATCATGGGCCTCTTGGCTGCATCTCTGATCAGTCTTCTCCTTGTATGAGCTGAAAGTTTAGAGGGACGGCCAGGTCTTGGTAGATTTGCAGTGGTCTGATACTCCTTCAATTTCAATATTATCGCTTGCACAGTGCTCCTTGGGATGTTTAAAGCTTGGGAAATATTTTTGCATCCAAATCCGGCTTTAAACTTCTTCACAACAGTATCTCGGACCTGCCTGGTGTGTTCCTTGTTCTTCATGATGCTCTCTGCGCTTTTAACGGACCTCTGAGACTATCACAGTGCAGGTGCATTTATACGGAGACTTGATTACACACAGGTGGATTGTATTTATCATCATTAGTCATTTAGGTCAACATTGGATCATTCAGAGATCCTCACTGAACTTCTGGAGAGAGTTTGCTGCACTGAAAGTAAAGGGGCTGAATAATTTTGCACGCCCAATTTTTCAGTTTTTGATTTGTTAAAAAAGTTTGAAATATCCAATAAATGTCGTTCCACTTCATGATTGTGTCCCACTTGTTGTTGATTCTTCACAAAAAAATACAGTTTTATATCTTTATGTTTGAAGCCTGAAATGTGGCAAAAGGTCGCAAAGTTCAAGGGGACCGAATACTTTCGCAAGGCACTGTATTTGGAGAGGACCCGGGGCGGCATGTCGAATTTCTGAAAACTTGTGACTCTCTCTACTGCAGTCCAGTTGATGTGGATTGGCCATGTTCCCTCCTCTGCTTACTGAAGTCAACAATCAACTTCTTTGTGGATGGAGTCGGTGTCGTACAAAGCCACGCATTCGTGGGTGAACAGGGAGTACAGCAGAGGATGGAGGACACACCCCTGGGGGGCCCCTGTGTTAAGAGTCAGTGTGGAGGAGCTGTGAGAGAATCCAGGGAGTGAGAGAGAGAGAGAGAGAGAGAGAGAGAGAGAGAGAGAAGAAAATGAGAATCCGGAGAAACCAAAGAGAAGGCTGGAGTATTGGAACGAAGGAAGGATGTCAGAGAGAAACATCTGGGCAGCGTGAGAGAGCAGACAAAGAGAGAGACAGATAAGAATGGAAAAAAAGACAGAAGGGATAGAATAGAAGGAGGAGAAGTCCAGAGTGAGGAGAACCCGTGCCTCTGGTGTGGTTGAGGTGAACCCAGTCACCCAGTTCTAGGTTCACTGGTAATCACATGGGAGCCGTATTGGCAGGAAACACCACCTCATACAGTACTATTTCATAAATGTGAGCCACATTTCCCCATTACAGCAGCATTTCATGGCAGCTCTGTCTGTTTAGCTGCAGTATCAGGACAGGACCAGACCGGATGGAACCACGCCTGTCCAGTCCTCAGTAATGACATGAAAAAATGGCATACCGATCAGGAAAGTGCTTATGTACAGGACAGTGCTTATGTACCATCTCTCCTGTCTGTTCTCCTCCGGGGAGAGCGCACTGTCCTGATCATAGGTCATCTCTTCATGTCATGTTTGTCAATCAACACTGCAGGTACAGTGCGTGTGCGTGCATGCGTCTGTCTGTCTTGATATCAGACACTACCCTGTAGACCATTTTCCCTTGCCTCTCTGGAATTGGCGAGGAGGGTTCACTCTCTCCTTTGCTATTCATTGTAAATGTTTGTAGGCCTGTGTTGCCAAATTGTATCTATGATCGTATGTTATCCATTGATGCTTTTTATATGTTTTTATTTATATCTGTAAATCAACCAATGATATCAGGCCACACCCGGCCATGATTACAGACACCTGTGTGTCCTTCCAAACTATATAAACTAGTGACCCGCAGTGTTTGTCATTAAATTCTGATGAAGACAGCTTGGCTGTCGAGACGCTGTTTATTCAATTATTGCATCAGACCTCCTAGAGTGTGAGGCCCTCCTTTTCCTTTTCGAGGGTTCTCTCTCTCACACACATCATTATGATTGCTATCACATGTCATGAAAGGCACATTGTTCTCAGCATAGGGATTTCGTCACTGGCTCCCACGTTAGCAGCCCATCAAAAGGATGCTAGCAGGGCGTTAGCTAGCTCAACAAGTGATTTACTGCTGAGACACTACCGACCTGTATTGAGCTGTACTGAAATAAACAGGAGCTGGTTAGCATGCTAATCGCTAGTCTATCTCTGTGTAGTAACGTTTAGCAATCATTAGACTCGGCGACTATTTCAAATAACTTACTAACAACACTGGGTTAGCAAAGAACAACTCATATCCTATTGATTCTCTTCATTCCTACCAGATACCTAACAGTCTTGAGCTCCTACCATTTAAATTTGACAATTTTTGTAATTTAGCAGACGCTCTTATCCAGAGCAGTTAGGGTTAAGTGCCTTGCTCAAGGGCACATCGACAGATTTGTCACTTAGTCGGCTCGGGTATTCAAACCAGCAACCTTTCGGTTACTGGCCCAGCGCTTTAACCTACCTTCCCTCACTCCCTACCTGCCTTCCTTTGCTAGGTGTGTGGTTGTAACACCTGATCTCCTCTCCTCTCCTGCCCTCCGTGGCACCTTTGACCCTCTTTTAGACTCCATCCCTCATTCCTCTTTTCTCTCTGAGGGCCCAGGGAGCTCAAGGCTCTCTTTCTGCTTTCAAGGCTCTCTTTCCCCCACTAAGCCAACCCCTAAACACACACACACACACACACACACACACACACACACACACACACACACACACACACACACACACACACACACACACACACACACACACACACACACACACACACACACACACACACACACACACGCTCCCTCAGCAATGTGTGTCAAACAGCACAGAGGAATCACTAACTAACCATTGAAGTGTCTGTCAAACTAGACACAAATATGTTTCATACTGACTGGCCACTGGATGGTGGGGAATGGGGATTGTATTGGGTTCTACTGCTGTGCATTTTAGTGGTTAAGAGTGATGGGATAGTTGTGGATGCTTCAGACTACACACACGTTTTCCTAATCCCATGGCTATAGGCTGAACATACAATAATAATAATCTCTGGGGGGCAGGGCACGCAAATGGTTCTGTAGGCACTCCTTCCATCTCTCCATCTGTTTCTCCTTCTCTTTTCCTCTTCCTCTCTCTCTTCCCCCTCTCCCTCTTTCTTCTTTCGCCCTCTTTTCCTCGACGTCTCTCTCTCTCTCTGGATGGAGGGATGCAGTGAAAGGCTCTATTGAGAGCAGGTCTGCACGTGTGGAGGAACCCGTACCATTTAGGCTAGTTTGTGTTATGTCAGGAATGCGCTGAATGTCAGTAGCAATCAGTGAAACACGACTCCAACTACCAGACGACCGAAAAAGGAGAAAAGAGACATTTTTTGAAGCTAAGAAAATATGTCTGATGGCCTTTGGCCCCCTTTTCCACATAAAAGTGTAAGAGAAGTTGAAAAGAAAGAGCCTCGTGATATTCTCCTCCCCTTCTCCCACCCTCCTTTCCCCCCATGTGTCTCTTTCTACCTGTTCAACTCTCTCTCTCGTATCTCTGCTTCATCATCAGAAGAGACAGAGTAAGCGCCAACACACCAGAATGAACAAGAAAACAAACCCGCCTTAACCCTGCTGCTACACTCAATCATATTCTGTGACTGAGTAATAATGTATGTATGCCCACATCCTTCTGGGATTTGGTCTCTTGTGTCACACCCTTGAAGGAGGCCTGCCCTTCCTTGCCATGGAGAATCCTTGCCATGAAGACTGTAATTAATTCAATATTGCATGGCCATATCTGCGACTGCCGTGACGAACCAATGGCATCACTAACGGAAAGCAGACAAAGGCCTGACAGGATGAAGGCCTTGTCTAAAGAGAGAAATGGTGTACAGTAATGTATGGTTTCCCATACAGACTCCCCCTGTGTTTGAGAGAATAAAGACCTAGGAAAAAGGCACAATTCAAGTTTTAGCTGTGCAGGTGGGACACCGTGATTGCTGTGTTTGCTATTAAAGTATATAATAATGCAACAACAACAACAAATATTAGAAACATAAAACCAAATATGGACCATATTGTTAACGGCTGTGATAGTTCTACCACAAAAGAAGAAAAAAAAAACATTTACAATCTGTGCCGAGACATCAGGAGATGATTTACTAAAACAGCAGCGGCAGACATCTCACGGTCTTAGACAACGTCGGTTGAAATGACTTGATGACGTGGTAAAACCTCTCTGATCAAATGTTCCCTCGAATCTTTTGTTTTAGTGTTGGGACTTTCCATCGCGGACACGTATGACCTGTCTCATGTAGCGCTTCCTGGGAAGTGTGCATGCAGTGAGTGTACAAAATATGTGTGTGCACATACATGCAGTGTGTGTGTGCGCGCATTCATACAGTACACACACATATACACTGAGCGTACAAAACATTAAGAACACCTGCTCTTTTCATGACATAGACTGACCAGGTGAATCCAGGTGAAAGTGATGATCCCTTATTGACGTCACTTGTTCAATCCACTTCAATCAGTGTAGATGAAGGGGAGGAGACAGGTTAAAGAATCATTTTGAAGCCTTGAGACAATTGAGACATGGATTGTGTATGTGTGCCATTCAGAGAGTGAATGGGCAAGACATAAGATTTAAGTGCCTTTGAACGGGGCATAGTAGTAGGTGCCAGGCGCACCAGTTTGACTGTGTCAAGAACTGCAATGCTGCTGGGTTTTTCACACTCAACAGTTTCCTGTGTCTATCAAGAATGCTCCACCACCCAGCGGACATCCAGCCAACTTGACACAACTGTGGGAAGCATTGGAGTCAACACAGGGCAGCATCCCTGTGGAACGCTTTACACCTTGTACAGTCCATGCCCGACGAATTGAGGGCAAAAGGGGGTGCAACTCAACATTAGGAAGGTATTATCAGTGTTATAAGAAGGAGAACTGAGCCTCATAAACCGCATCGTGTCTGAACAGGCATCGTTTCAGAACGAAAGGGTGATGTTGCTCTGCTAGTGTTGCTGTTCTGTCTGTCTGGGGCAAGGCTCAGGGAGAGAAGGTTGAGATAGAAAACAGAGGAACCAAAGCTACTGGCACGACCAACAAACTCACACTCATGGAACATGACTGATTAACTGAGGTACAGAAGCTGAAAGAATTTGTGTTGGAGCTGAGAGATGTTGTGGTGGTTCTGAGAGACATTGTTTCGGAGTAAAGAAAGAAGCTGTGGAACACGGAGACAAGAGTGGCAGCCAGCGAGGGCCAGGTGGAGGAACTGAAGAAAGAGAATGCAGGTAATTCATTTCTCCTGACTGGGTATATGAATTCATACATGAATAATATAATATATGCCATTTAGCAGACGTTTTTATCCAATGCTATGTGTGGATGCTCCCCAGAATCAAACCCACAATCTTGGCCATGCTCCACCAACTGAGTCATACAGGACAATTACTATGAACGAGATTTTGTGTTCTCATCCCAAATCAAATCAAATTTTATTGGTCACATACACGGGTTAAGCAGATGTTATTGCGGGTGTAGCGAAATGCTTGTGTTTCTGGCTCCGACAGTGCAGTAATATCTAATGTCACGCCCCGACCTTAGAGAACCTTTTATTTCTCTATTTTGGTTAGGTCAGGGTGTGAGACTAGGGTGGGTAGTCTAGTTTTTCCTTTTCTATGTTAGCCTGGTATGATTCCCAATCAGAGGCGCCTGTCTATCGTTGTCTCTGATTGGGGATCATATTTAGGCAGCCTTTTTCCACTTGTTGTGTGTGGGATCTTGTTTATGTATTGTTTATCTGTTGCTTGTGAGCACTGCATAGCTTCACGTTTCGTTTTGCGCTTGATTGTTTTCTGTGAGTTTCATTTAAATAAACATGTGGAACTCTACGCACGCTGTGCCTTGGTCTATTAATTCAACCAACGATCGTGACATCTAACAAGTAATATCTAACAATTTCACAACATATACCCAATACACACAAAATTGAGAATACATAAATACATGGACGAGCAATGTCAGAGCGGCATAGACTAAGATACAGTAGAATAGAATACAGAATATACATATGAGATGAGTAATGCAAAATATGTAAACATTATAAAAGTGGCTGGTGTTCCATTTTTTTAAGTGGCCAGTGATTTCAAGTCTATGTATATAGGCAGCATGTGCTAGTATACATGTGCTAGTGATGGCTATTTAACAGTCTGATGATCTTGAGATAGAAGCTGTTTTTCAGTCTCTCTGTACCAGCTTTGATGCACCTGTACTGACCTTGCCTTCTGGATGATAGCAGGGTGAACAGGCAGTTGCTCGGGTGGTTGTTGTCCTTGATGATCTTTTTGGCCTTCCTGTGACATCGGGTGCTGTAGGTGTCTTGGAGGGCAGGTAGTTTGCCCTCGGTGATGCGTTGGGCAGACCGCATCACCCTCTGGAGAGCCCTGCTGTTGCGGGCGGTGCAGTTGCTGTACCATCTGTAAAGGTTTGTGAGGGTTTTAGGTGCCAAGTCAAATTTCTTCAGTCTCCTTAGGTTGAAGAGACGCTGTTGCGCCTTCTTCACCACACTGTCTGTGTGGGTGTACCATTTCAGTTTGTCAGTGACGTGTACGCAGAGGACCTTGAGGCTTTACAACTTCACTGCAGTCCCGTCGATGTGGATAGGGGGGAGCTCCTCTGCTGTTTCCTGAAGTCCACGATCATCGCCTTCGTTTTGTTGACGTTGAGTGAGAGGTTATTTTCCTGCACCACACTCCCAGAGCCCTCACCTCCTCCCTGTAGGCTGTCTCGTCATTGTTGGTAATCAAGCCTACTACTGTTGTGTCGTCTGCAAACTTGATGATTGAGTTGGAGACGTGCAGTCATGGGTGAACAGGGAGTACAGGAAGGGGCTGAGCATGCACCCTTATGGGACCCCAGTGTTGAGGATCAGTGAAGTGGAGGTGTTGTTTACTACCTACACCACCTGGGGGTTGCCCCTTAGAAAGTCCGGGACCGAGTTGCACCGGGCGGGGTTCTACCCAGGTCCTCAAACTTAATGATGAGCTTGGAGGGTACTATTGGTGTTGAATGCTGAGCTATAGTCAATGAACAGCATTCTTACATAGGTATTCCTCTTGTCCAGATGGGATTGGGCAGTGTACAGTGGAAAGGTGATCGTCTGTGGATCTGTTGGGACGGTAAGCAAATTTAAGTGGGTCTAGGCTGACAGGTAAGGTAGAGGTGATATGATCCTTGACTAGTCTCTCAAAGCACTTCATGATGACAGAAGTGAATGCTACGGGGCGATAGTCATTTAGTTAAGTTATTTTTGATTTCTTGGGTACAGGAACAATGGTGACCATCTTGAAGCATGTGGGGACTGCAGACTGGGATAGGGAGAGATTGAATGTGCCCATAAACACACCAGCCAACTGGTCTGTGCATGCTCTGAGGACGCGGCTAGGGATGTCATCTGGGTTGGTAGCCTTGCGAGGATTAGAGAAGGAGAACCCACAGTTCATAGTAGTGGGCCGCGTCGGTGGCACTGTGTTATCCTCAAAGCGGGTGAAGAAGCTGTTTAGCTTGTCCGTAAGCAAGACGTCGGTGTCCGCAATGTGGCTGGTTTTCCTTTTGTAGTCCGTGATTGTCTGTAGACCCTGCGACTACCTTTTGTCTCTATACTGATGTTTTGCCTGTTTGATTGCCTTGCGGGGGGAATAACTACACTGTACTCTGCCATATTCCCAGTCACTTTGCTATGGTTAATATAGAGTGTTTCGCGCTTTCAGTTTTGCACGAATGCTGCCATCTATCCACAGGTTTCTGGTTAGGGTAGGTTTTAACCTTTTCATGTGTGAGTTCCAAATATCTCCAACGGTCGCCCCAGTGTGAGAGAGAACGTTATAATGTGATGGTAGCACATTCTCTTCATTCCAGCATGTGATTGTTATGCAACAGTACATTTAATCAGAGCTGCCCTCAAACCAAAGCACAATTTCAAATGATGAATTTTCTATGAACAGTTTGAATTGAGGTGTGTTCTGCCTCCTCATTCATTCACATAAAAGTAATGCTTTTTACTTTTGCGGACAATTCATTTTTTTGACATTTCTGACCCGGACAGAATTCCCCAAGCACTTTCCAATTGTTTGTGCAGTTCAAGTCTGTAGACATTTGCGCATGTCCCATCAGAACAGGATCTGCACACACATGTTCACATTTTCTGTCTGCTGCCCGCATCGTAGTCATTGTTGTTTTTGTTTGTTTTTGTTGCCAATATTAACTTGTGTTGCCAATAATAACTAAATGTGTGCGTTTCTATCAAAGTAAGTGCCTTATTACGTTATAATAGTTTCTGTATGTCGTGTTATGTCGTTTCTACTAGAGGTCGACCGATAATCGGAATGGCCGATTAATTAGGGCCGATTTCAAGTTTTCATATCAATAGGAAATCGGTATTTTTGGGCACCGATTTAGCTGATTACACCTTTATTTAACTAGGCAAGTCAGTTAAGAACACATTCTTATTTTCAATGACGGCCTAGGAACGTTCTGCCTCGTTCAGGGGCAAAACGACAGATTTTTACCTTGTCAGCTCGGGGGATATAATCTTGCAACCTTACAGTTAACTAGTCCAACGCTCTAACCACCTGATTACATTGCACTCCACGAGGAGCCTGCCTGTTATGTGAATGCAGTAGAAGCCAAGGTAAGTTGCTAGCTAGCATTAAACTTATCTTATAAAAACAATCAATCAACGACTGCCGTTGCTCCAATGTGTACTTAACCATAAACATCAATGCCTTTCTTAAAATCAATACACAAGTATATATTTTTTAAATCTGCATATTTAGCTAAAAGAAATCCAGGTTAGCAGGCAATATTAACCAGGTGAAATTGTGTCACTTCTCTTGCGTTCATTGCACGCAGAGTCAGGGTATATGCAACAGTTTGGGCCGCCTGGCTCTTTGCAAACTAATTTGCCAGAATTTTACGTAATTATGACATAACATTGAAGGTTGTGCAATGTAACAGGAATATTTAGACTCATGGATGCCACCCATTAGATAAAATACGGAATGGAATAAACGTTTTGTTTTTGAGGTGATAGTTTCCGGATTTGACCTAACATGCTGACCAGACCGGACACGTCACTTGCGCGAAAGTCGCAAATTAAATTTAGAAATCCATCTTACTCAATTATTGCACCCACACTGCTTGCACGCACCAATGAGCGTCTGTGACAGCAAGGGCTAAAATAGAACTCATTCCTATTTCTGACGCAGATCGCGCTGAAAGTCCTGCCTCTCCCATCTCCTCATTGGTTTATAGAAGCAGGTACCCACGTGCCATCTCCTCATTGGTTATACCCACGTGGATGACTGAAAGACGAACTGTTTTGCCGGTAGTTGTGGTAATACAATGAAAGTTTAGATGCGATCACCATATAAGTTAAACGATGAAAAACCCTGGAAGGAGGGGAGATGACTAGAAACGATTTGGTTAGCTGTTTTATGTGTGGATTAATTGTCAGAGTGGAGGTCCTTGTGCATTTCAGGTAAAATAACAACTCAATGTTTATATCCCAGGGCAAATTAGCTAACAACAGCAAGCTAGCTAAATAGAACAGATTCAATTTAGGAAAAAAAAGATCTTCGCTTATATTTAGCCAATATTGATCAGAGTTACCTTGTACAATGGATATCTACACAGTTATAAAATTGACAAGGTGGTGTAGGCCTACACGAAACACAGACCTTATATTAACCTGTTAGATCTCTAGGGGCGCTATTTCATTTTTGGATAAAAAACGTTCCCGTTTTAAGCGCGATATTTTGTCACGAAAAGATGCTCGACTATGCATATTCTTGACAGTTTTGGAAAGAAAACACTCTGAAGTTTCAGAATCTGCAAAGATTTTGTCTGTAAGTGCCCCAGAACTCATTCTACAGGCGAAACCAAGATGATGCATCAACCAGGAAATTATCAGAATTTCTGAAGCTCTGTTTTCCATTGTCTCCTTATATGGCTGTGATTGCGCAAGGAATGAGCCTACACTTTCTGTCGTTCGCCCAAGGTCTTAGCAGCATTGTGACGTATTTGTAGGCATATCATTGGAAGATTGACCATAAGAGACTACATTTTCCAAGTGTCCGCCTGGTGTCCTGCGTGGAATTCGGTGCGCAATTGCCAGCTGCTTGTACTTTTCCATTTGATATAGGGGAGAAACCATGTGTCCAAGAACGATATATCAATGAAGAGATATGTGAAAAACACCTTGATGATTGATTCTAAACAACGTTTGCCATGTTTTCAGTCGATATTATGGAGTTAATTTGGAAAAAAGTTCGCGTTTTGAGGACTGAATTTTCGGGTTTTTTTGGTAGCCAAATGTGATGTATAAAACGGAGCTATTTCTAATACACAAAGAATCTTTTTGGAAAAACTGAGCATCTGCCATCTAACTGAGAGTATCCTCATTGAAAACATCAGAAGTTCTTCAAAGGTAAATGATTTTATTTGAAGGCTTTTATGTTTTTGTTGAAATGTTGCGTGCTGGATGCTAACGCTAATGCTAACGCTAAATGCTAACGCTAAATGCTAACGCTAGCTAGCTACTTTTACACAAATGATTGTTTTCCTATGGTTGAGAAGCATATTTTGAAAATCTGAGATGACAGTGTTGTTTACAAAAGGCTAAGCTTGAGAGATGGCATATTTATTTCATTTCATTTGCGATTTTCATGAATAGTTAACGTTGTGTTATGCTAATGAGCTTGCTGATAGATTTACACAATCCTGGATACAGGGGTTTTTTCATAGCTAAACGTGACGCAGAAAACGGAGCGATTTGTCCTAAACAAATAATCTTTCAGGAAAAACTGAACATTTGCTATCTGAGAGTCTCCTCATTGAAAACATCTGAAGTTCTTCAAAGGTAAATGATTTTATTTGAATGCTTTTCTGTTTTTTTGTGTAAATGTTGCCAGCTGAATGCTAATGCTAAATGCTACGTTAGCCATCAATACTGTTACACAAATGCTTGTTTTGCAATGGTTGAGAAGCATATTTTGAAAATCTGAGATGACAGTGTTGTTAACAAAAGGCTAAGCTTGAGAGCTAGCATATTTATTTCATTTCATTTGCGATTTTCATGAATAGTTAACGTTGCGTTATGGTAATGAGCTTGAGTCTGTATTCACGATCCCGGATCCGGGATGGGGAGATCAGAAAGGTTAAGTGAATCTAAAAATATCCTATGGAATAAATGAATGAAGGAACCGCTTGTCAGATTTTGCTAGAAGGTGTCATGGGAATTATGACCATTATTAAAATAGGATTTCCTGCATATAGAAATTACAGTTTCTGTTTTCAACATTCATCACAGGTGCCCCCTTTGGAGGAATTGCGTGCCCATAGTAAACTGGAAAAAAATCTGTCAAAAATTGCTAATATATGCATATAATAATTATTATTGGATAGAAAACACTCTAAAGCTTCTAAAACCGTTGGAATTATGTCTGTAAGTATAGCAGAACTCACAGGGCAGGCATTCTTCCAAACTAGTTTTGTGGTCATGAAAGTTGGGGCAACTTTGACGTGATCGCCCCCACCCTTCCCAACCAGCTATGGATCTGGGGACACTTTCTATGTCTTCCACTAGATGTCCTCATTCAGTAGAGTGTTTAACCATTCAAATCCCTATGGGAGTGAATTGAGTGAGTGCCGCGAGAAAATACCTGTGCGTTAGGGCGCGAATTGGTCCCAGCCATTCCTTTGTTCCAGCACTCCGGAGGAGGACTAACAATGACCGGTTGAATTGAAAATTGTTTTGTATGTTTACAACATCCTAAAGCTTGATTCTGCACTTAGTTTGACCTGTTTAGTCGACATATAATATGTAATTTTGAAGTTTTGATGCGCAACTTTTCCGGACCAGAGGACATTTTGGGTGCATTTCAGCTGATATTGTTAGCAGTAGCTAATACAAAGACACAAGACTTGAAACCAAACGATGTTTTGGGTAAGTATGAACCCTTCCAGTACATTCTGAACAAAGACCATCAAAGGTAAGGGAATATTTATGCTGAAATCTGTGTTTCTGTTGACTCCAACATAGCGGAGAAATATAGCTTATATCTGAGCGCCGTCTCAGAATATTGAATAGTGAGCGATTTCTGTAACGTTAAAAAGAAATGTAACAAAGCGATTGCATTAAGAAGCAGTGTATCTTTCTAACTATATGTAGAACATGTATATTTAGTCAAAGTTTATGATGTCTATTTACGTTATCTTGCGGCGCTACCTATATTTTCTGCTGACATTTTTGAGTATTTTCTGAACATGAATTCAATGTAAATGGACATTTATGGATATAAATGGCATATTATTGAAAAAAAAAATGTACTGTGTAACATGTCCTATTACTGTCATCTGATGAAGATTTTCAAAAGGTTAGTGAAAGATTTATTTTTTAATCCTGCTTTTATAATTTTATATTTTCTGGGACAAAATGGCTGCCTCTTGTCTTCGTTTCGGTGGTGGTCTAATATAAATATGTGGTGTGTTTTCGCCGTAAAACATTTAAAAAATCTGACATGCTGGGTAGATGAACAAGGTGTTTATCTTTCATTTGAGGTATTGGACTTGTTAATGTGTGGAGGTTAAATATTTCTAAGAATATTTTTGCGTTCCATGCGCCACGTTCCAGCTGAACGTGGGAGGGGATGTTCCCAAAAGGGATCCCTAACTCCAAACTCTATTTTTATTCAAACAGTTGAGAGTATTTTCTCCTAAGCAGACTCTTCAGTATCATTGTCACTTTTTAATTACTTAAAAATCATACAACGTGATTTTCTGGATTTTGTTTTAGATTCCGTCTCTCACAGTTGAAGTGTACCTATGATAAAAAAAATTACAGACCTCTACATTCTTTGTAAGTAGGAAAACCTGCAAAATCAGCAGTGTATCAAATACTTGTTCACCCAACTGTATATATATAAATAAATATATAAATATAAAATATATATATATATATATATAAATTCATTGGCCGATTAATCGGTATTGGCTTTTTTTGTCCTCCAATAATGGATATCAGTATCGCCGTTGAAAAATCATAATCGGTCGACCTCTAGTTTCTACTGTAGCTCACTGTATGTACTGAGCGCAGTATATTTGTGCATATGCCTTATAACCGCGGACACGCGAGGTAACGTTACTAATTTCATAACATTTATGGTGTTATATTCAATGCTGAGGTAGCTAGCTACATTCTTCTATTAGCTCTGGAAAACAATGCTAATTGCGTCAGAGAAGTATTAGTATGTGTTGTATTTTGAAGCTACCCTGGCCTTATGACTGCCAAGTGGCGCAGCTGTCTAAAGCACAGTGTCTCAGTGCTAGGGGCGTCACTACAGACACCCAGGTTCAAATCCAGACTGCGTTTCTATCAAAGTAAGTGCCTTATTACGATATAATAGTTTCTGTATGTCGTGTTATACTTTTCTACTATAGCTCACTGTGTGTATGGAGCATAATATATTTGTGTATATTCCTTATAACCGCGGACACGTGAGGTAACGTTACTCATTTCATAACCTTTATGGTGTTATATTCAATTGTGCTTATGTAGCTAGCTACATTATTCTATTAGCTCTGTAAAACAATGCTAATTGCGTCAGAGAAGATTTGGCTTGTTGTTTTTTGAAGCTACCCTGGAAAAATTGAAAAATATCTTCTTATACCACTTGGTCGTTTTCTGAGTGCATTCCACAAAGCTGTTTATCATGTCCGCCTTATCCACTGATCACATTGAGGTTATAGTCAAGCACGCATGGTTGCTGTATGGACAGTGGAGAGGACATGGATGTCTCGTTTGTCATGCCACTTTACTGCCAACAGTTGACATTTCTTATTTTGTATAACGGGTCATTTAGGATGGCAGTAGCGTTGTTGATGAAATGCAGTCACAGCAGCAGAACTAGGAAGCAGTCTTGGGAAAAGTGGGTGGCAAAGAAGGGACTTACAAACATAGAATTTGTGCTCCAGTATTCTCTTAGGGAGTTCTTCTTTACTATCCCCATGAGAAGGACTGTCACCAGGAAGGTATACATTTCACTAATTGTGGTTTCCCCCCCCCCCACTACTGGCTCTCTTTTCTCCTGTAGCTCCAAGGCATAGCGATTGGTCTCTGCTATGTCTCCCACCAGCTCCTCTGTCAGAAACAACTTGAAGCACTGCCTCAGATGGAAATGGCAAGGGGAGTTGCACTCCAGACTGGGAACCATCAAAGCAAACAGCAGGGCCAGGAGGGGTGAAATGGCTGGCAGCCTTCCAGCTACCACAGAACTCCTGTACTTCATCCACTGTCGGTCTGCCTCCATCACCACCAGCATCTTCAAAGGGAACTGGGACTTTGTCAGTGGACAAGGGGCCCTCAGATTCAGGGTTCTCAATGGCTGGGGGGCAGCTCCTCACTGTCAGAATCTGATTTCTGACTTTCAGACTCATTGTCAGAATTTTTTTAAATCTCCAGAATTTCCGCATTTGTCAGTTGTCTCCTTTTGAAAGACATTGCTAATGCTACAGCTTAGCTCACTAGCTACATACATAAACAACAACACTGAATGGCTCAGAGTGGGAGTGAGAGGTTATGTGATTGATTGCCTGCACGCGCCATTTGTATCAATAAATCAGTATCAGAAAATGTTTTGTGTGGTATTATTGATATATTTACTGTTTTATCCACGTTTTTCAATTACCGGTGATAAATCATGCATTCCAATTCTTGCATAGATTGTAATGGGCACATATTTTGTGCCTATTAGGTTGTACTAATTGGTTGTACTGATTATGATGAGCTAAGCTAATTCCAGCCATGTTTGTTGACATACAATACATTCTGGGTGTCACGTAATCGTCTGTCAGACCAAAGATGTTATAAGAAAATGAGGTGAGTAAGGGTTCACAATTTTTTTGAGAACTTCCGGAAGTGAATGGTGGGATGTGAATGATGGTAGACGACACACCCCCTTCAACATGCATACTATAAACAGACCAAACTCATCTTGTCTTCTCTTATTATCTCTGGTTTCTGTGAGAAAAAAAAGCATGGCAGCTTGCAGAAACTAACCATCTTCGGATTACTTTCGGTTTCTAGAAAGTGTTTTACTCAATTATTTCAATCAATGGTGAGCTCACCCGTGATGTGATTCATTATAATAGTAATTGCTATTTGCTAATTCATAAATGTAGTTTATGTCAGCCGAGAGTTATAAAAATATGACCGCCTGTGAGTTAGCGCTAGGACAAATGTAGCCCACATTGTTTTTGGTTTGGATGATTGTGTTATGCTGTAGATACTTCTGTGAATGTCTGAACATTGCATCCAAAAATAAACTGCTCACATTCTGGACAACTTTGTAAGGACTGTGTTTGTGCAAAATGTTTCTGAAAAAACAGTGGCCAGCTCAAATGCTGATTATTGCGTCATTCCAAACTGGCTGTTCTAAATAAGCGTTCTAATCACACCGGTTTGATCATACGCTACAGGGACCACTGTAGAATGATCACACCCGTGTGTTGGTACATGTGAAAAGGTTAATAGTCAAAGTGGGTACACTTCCTGATAAACTAGTCACCGTATCAGTATTTTCGTCAATGTTATTATCGGAGGCTACCCGGCACATATCCCAGTCCGCGTGATCAAAATAATCTTGAAGTATGTATGCATCCTGGAAGTTGAAGTAGCATCTGGTTTATATGCATTGTCAACATTGACAGCTTTTGTTTCCATAAACAATTTTTGTTTCAGGCCAAGCAGCTGAACTGTCAGCCATGGGTGCCAGATTGAGAGCCAGTGAGAGAGAGGTGGAGGATCTGACGTGAGAGAGCGCAGACAGAACAAAAGGTGGCCTTCTCAGCACGTTTGACCGATGACGGAGTTGTAGGATCCTTCGATACTGAACACACACGGGTCTACACCAAAGTCTTCAACGACATTGGCCAAGCCCACAACCCAACGACAGGAATCTTCACGGCACCAGTGAGAGGGTTCCACAACTTCAGATTCAGAGCCTGTAACAATCAGAGCGATAAGAACGTAGTTGTTATCATGTCCGTAAATGGCAAGTTCATTCTGCACAATTATGAGCATGAACCTGATTCCCAACTTAGATGTATGTCTAATGCAGTCGGTCAGCAGCTGGAGAAGGGAGATGTGGTGTGTTGGGAGAAATGTGGCGGTCCTCAGGGAACCAGCTCTTTGTTAGCAATATGAATCACATCATATTCAATGGCTCTCTGCGCTTCCCTATGCGAGAACACCATAACTGCTGTAAAGGTCTCAGGTGAGGAGTCTGTATTGTAAGGCCCTCTTAGAGCCCCAAATGCTCCTCTTACAGCAATTAATAAAACAATTTAAAAAATACTGAGTGTCTGTGTTGTTTGTTAACAAACTGTTTACAAACATTGAAATAAAACAACATATTTTGGGGTTAGGATTGGGTAAACCAATTGTAGGTCATGAGGTATTTCTTCAAGTATATTCTTCAAGAATTAATGGGTCTATAATACCATTAATTGACATGACCATTGAGCAGTTGTAAATATTGCAGATTGTACCTTAAAGATTTTATTTGTTAAATGTGTTCCTGTGGTAAAGGGGATTGGGTTGAGGTCGGGTGATTGTGGAGGCCAGGTCATCTGATGCAGCACTCCATCACTCTCCATCTTGGTCAAATAGCCCTTACACAGGCTGGAGGTGTGTTGGGTCATTGTCCTGTTGAAAAACAAATGATAGTCCCACTAAGCGCAAACCAGATGGGATGGTGTATTGCTGCCGAATGCTGTGGTAGCCATGCTGGTTAAGTGTGCCTTGAATTCTAAATAAATCACAGACAGAGTCACCAGCCAAGCACCCCCATAACATCACACCCTCCTCCTCAATGCTTCACATAGGGAACCACAAATGCAGAGATCATCCGTTCACACACTCTGCGTCTCACAAAGACACTGTGGTAGGAACCAAAAATCTCAAATTCGGACTTGTCAGACATAAAGGACAGATTTCCACAGGTATAATGTCCATTGCTTGTGTTTCTTTGCCCAAGCAAGTCTCTTCTTATTATTGGTGCCCTTTAGTAGTGGTTTCTTTGCAGCAATTCAACCATGAAGACCTGATTCGCGCAGTTTATGTTGAGATGTGTCGGTTACTTGAACTCTTATTTGAGATGCAATTTCTGAGGCTGGTTACTCTAATGAACTTATCCTTTGCAGCAGAGGTAACTCTGGGTCTTCCTTTTCTGTGGCGGTCCTCATGAGAGCCAGTTTCATCATAGCTATCCCAGTCCGCTGTGCCCACATGCTTCAAGATGGCCACTACTGTTCCTGTTCCCAAGAAAGCTAAAGTAACTGAAATAAATGACTATCGCCATGTAGCACTCACTTCTGTCAACATGAAGTGCTTTGAGAGACTAGTCAAGGATCATATCACCTCCACCCTACCTGATACCCTAGACCCACTCCAACTTGCTTACTGCCCCAATAGGTCCACATACCACGCAATCGCCATCACACTGCACACTGTACACTGCCCTATCCCATCTGGACAAGAGGAATACCTATGTAAGAATGCTGTTCATTGACTACAGCTCAGCATTTAACACCATAGCACCCTCCAAGCTCATCATTAAGTTTGAGGACCTGAGTCTGAACCCCTGAGTCTGAACCTCCTGGACTTTCTGACGGGCAGCCCCCAGGTGGTGAGGGTAGGAAACAACATCTCCACCCCGCTGATACTCAACACTGGGGCCCCACAAAGGTGTGCTCTCAGCCCTCTCCTGTACTCCCTGTTCACCCATGACTGCGTGGCCATGCTCGCAGCTAACTCAATCATCAAGTTTGCAGACGACACAACAGTGGTAGGCTTGATTACCAACAACAATGAGACGGCCTACAGGGAGGAGGTGAGGGACCTCGGAGTGTGTTGTCAGGAAAATAACCTCTCACTCAACGTCAACAAAACAAAGGAGATGATCGTGGAAACAGCAGAGGGAGCACCCCCCTATCCACATCGACGGGACAGTAGAGGAGAAGGTGGAAAGTTTTAAGTTTCTCGGCGTACACATCACGGACAAACTGAAATGGTCCACCCACAAAGACAGCGTGGTGAAGAAGGTGCAACAGCGTCTCTTCAACCTCAGGCCAAAAAGATCATCAAGGACAACAACCACCCGAGCCACTGCCTGTTCACTCCGCTATTATCCAGAAGGCGAGGCCAGTACAGGTGCATCCAAGATGGGACCGAGAGACTGAAACAGCTTCAATCTCAAAGCCATCAAGACTGTTAAACAGCCATCACTAACATAGAGTGGCTGCTGCCAACATGCAGACTCAAACCTCTTGCCACTTTAATACATTTAACAAATGGATCTAATAAAGTTCTCACTGGTCACTTAAATAACGGCACTTTAATAATGTCTATATGTTACATTACTCATCCCATATGCATATACTGTACTCTATACCATCTACTGCATCTTGCCTATGCCGCACGGCCATCGCTCATCCATATATTTATGTGTACATATTATTTTTCATCCCTTTACACTTGTGTGTGTAAGTTAGTCATTGTGAATTTGTTAGATTACTTGTTAGATATTACTGCACTGTCGGACCTAGAAGCACAAGCATTTTGCTACACTCGCATTAACATCTGCTAATCATGTGTATGTGACCAATACAATTTGATTTGATTTGATTCAATGTTATGTTACTGCACTTGAAGAAACTTTCAAAGTTCTTGGCATTTTCTGGATTGACTGACCTTCATGTCTTAAAGTAATGATGGACTGTCATTTCTCTTTGCTTAATTGAGGTGTTCTTGCCATAATATGGACTTGGTCTTTTACCAAATAGGGCTATCTTCTGTATACCACCTCTACAACTGATTGGCTCAAACGCATTAAGAAGGAAAGAAAGTCCACAAATGAACTTTTAACAAGGCACACCTGTTAATTGAAATGCATTCCAAGTGACTTCCTCATGAAGTTGGTTGAGAGAATGCCAAGTGTGCAAAGTTGTCATCAAGGCAAAGGGTGGCTACTTTGAAGAATCTAAAATCTAAAATGTATTTTGATTTGATTAACACTTTTTTGGTTACTACATGATTCCATATGTGTTATTTCATAGTGTTGATGTATTCACTATTATTCTACAATGTAGAATATAGTGAAAATAAAGAAAAACCCTTAAATGAGTAGGTGTGTCCAAACTTTTGACAGGTACTGTATATTATTGCCATACCAACCAAAGATGTTAGGATTTTGAGAATTTAGTGAATCTCATTAAAAAAGGGAAGAATAATAATAACAAAATGTACATGGATGATGGTTACAATATGTTTTACTTGTAAGTTATATACAATGTAAATACTTCAGGGAATTCATGTTCATGGGATGTTCCTCCAGGCTATGGCAATCATAAATATCTGGCAGTAATATTTGCGGTTTCTACCTCACGCAGAATAATTCACAGTTTTATGTCAATAGCAAATACATTTTCTTGAAAAAAGATTAGTGCATCTCTTTATCTACCTCTCCTGTCGTGCAGTGACCACATACACACTCCTCTTTGGGTAGCCATGTCTTTTTGTGTCTTTTTGTGTCTTGACAATTGGTGGTCGCTGAGTCTGTATTTGGTCAGAATCTGTTTTGTATCTCTGATAGAGTACAGATATTCTGCCAATTTGTGTTCTCTTTTGAGGGCCAAATTGCAATTTAGTTTATTCAGTTTTTTTTTTCTTCAATTTGTCAAATGGGAGGTTTTAATTTCTGTATAACAATCTGATTAGATTTTTCTCTCTCTCAGGCTTTTCAAATGTCTTCTGTATGAAATATGTCAATTTAGCCCAATCCATATAGGTCGATTCACCCGTGTGTAAAGGGTTCAAACTGTGAACTAACAGCTTTGGCTGAGGGCACTGTTAGGGAGAGACAGTACAGTACACTGAAAAGGACACGCAGAGAGGTCAGGCCGCTCACGAGGACTGTGTGCTCCTGACCTCCGTGGCCGATGTATGACGTTTACGTCCATTAATGCTCGCAAGGCTGCCGGCCCAGACAGCATCCCAAGCCACGTCCTCAGAGCATGTGCAGACCAGCTGGCTGGAGTGTCACATTCAATCTCTTAATATCCCAGCCTGTTTTCACCACTTGCTTCAAGATGTCCATCATTGTTCCTCTAACCAAGAAAGTGAAGGTAGCTGAACTAGCTGAGCTACCACACCGTAGCACTCAATTCTGTAATCACAAAGTGCTTTGACAGGCTAGTTAAGGACCATACCACAACCATACTACCTGACACCCTAAACCCACGACACTTTGCATACCGCCCCAACAGATCCATGGACGACGCAATCGCCATTGCATTGCACACACACATTATGCCACCTGGACAAGAGGAACACCTATGTAAGAAGTCTGTTCATCGACTACAGCTCAGTGTTCAACACCATAGTTCCCTCCAAGCTCGACACCAAGCACAGGGCCCTGGGTCTGAATCCCTCTCGGGGGAACTGGATCCTAGACTTCCTGACGGGCCGTCTTGTACTCCCTGTTCACCCATGACTGCCTGGCAACGCACATCTCCAACTCCATCATCAAGTTTGCTGGCGACACATCAGTGGTAGGCCGGATTACCAACAATGACGAGACAGCCTACAGGTAGAAGGTGTGCCTTGGAGGAGTGGTGTCAGTACGCCCCCCATTTTATGGCTCCACTGCGTCACCAAAGACCCTGGTTCGATCCCGGGCTGTATCACAACCGGCAGTGATCGGAAGTCCCATAGGGAGGCGCACAATTGGCCCAGCATCCGGGTTAGGGGAGGGTTTGGCCGGGGTAGGATGTCATTGTAAATAATATTTTTTTAACTGACTTGCCTAGTTAAATTAAGGTTAAATAAAAGAATTCAAATCCTTGACGTGCATATCACTCAGGACCTGAAATGGTCCCTTCACACCGACAGTGTGGTGAAGAAGGTGCAACAGCGCCTCTTCATCCTCAAGAGGATAAAGACATTTGGCTTGGCCCCTAAGACACAGATGCACCATTGAGAGCATCCTGTCGGGCTCTATCACCGCCTGGCAATTGCACCGTCCGCAACCGACGCATCGGGGACACACTACCTGTCCTCCAGGACATTGACAGCACCCAGTGTCACAAGAAGGCCATGAAGACCATCAAGGACCTCACCTCAGCCACCCAAGCCACGGCCTGTTCACCCCACTACCATCTAGAAGGCAGAGACAGCACAGGTGCATCAAATCTGGGACAGAGAGACTGATAAACAGCTACTATCCCCAGGCCTTCAGACCGTTAAACAGCCGGCCCCCTAAACTAGACAGCCTCTGCACACTACTCTGCCCTCTGCCCAGTACTCTACCCTGTCCCTTAGTCACGGTCACTAGCCAGCTACCACCGGGTACTCCACCCTGCACCTTAGAAACTGCCGCCCTATGTACAGTGCCTTGCGAAAGTATTCGGCCCACTTGAACTTTGCGACCTTTTGCCACATTTCAGGCTTCAAACATAAAGATATAAAACTGTATTTGTTTGTGAAGAATCAACAACAAGTGGGACACAATCATGAAGTGGAACGACATTTATTGGATATTTCAAACTTTTTTAACAAATCAAAAACTGAAAAATTGGGCGTGCAAAATTATTCAGCCCCCTTAAGTTAATACTTTGTAGCGCCACCTTTTGCTGCGATTACAGCTGTAAGTCGCTTGGGGTATGTCTCTATCAGTTTTGCACATCGAGAGACTGACATTTTTTCCCATTCCTCCTTGCAAAACAGCTCGAGCTCAGTGAGGTTGGATGGAGAGCAGTTTTCAGTTCTTTCCACAGATTCTCGATTGGATTCAGGTCTGGACTTTGACTTGGCCATTCTAACACCTGGATATGTTTATTTTTGAACCATTCCATTGTAGATTTTGCTTTATGTTTTGGATCATTGTCTTGTTGGAAGACAAATCTCCATCACAGTCTCAGGTCTTTTGCAGACTCCATCAGGTTTTCTTCCAGAATGGTCCTGTATTTGGCTCCATCCATCTTCCCATCAATTTTAACCATCTTCCCTGTCCCTGCTGAAGAAAAGCAGGCCCAAACCATGATGATGCCACCACCATGTTTGACAGTGGGGATGGTGTGTTCAGCTGTGTTGCTTTTACGCCAAACATAACATTTTGCATTGTTGCCAAAAAGTTCAATTTTGGTTTCATCTGACCAGAGCACTTTCTTCCACATGTTTTGTGTGTCTCCCAGGTGGCTTGTGGCAAACTTTAAACAACACTTTTTATGGATATCTTTAAGAAATGGCTTTCTTCTTGCCACTCTTCCATAAAGACCAGATTTGTGCAATATACGACTGATTGTTGTCCTATGGACAGAGTCTCCCACCTCAGCTGTAGATCTCTGCAGTTCATCCAGAGTGATCATGGGCCTCTTGGCTGCATCTCTGATCAGTCTTCTGCTTGTATGAGCTGAAAGTTTAGAGGGACGGCCAGGTCTTGGTAGATTTGCAGTGGTCTGATACTCCTTCCATTTCAATATTATCGCTTGCACAGTGCTCCTTGGGATGTTTAAAGCTTGGGAAATATTTTTGTATCCAAATCCGGCTTTAAACTTCTTCACAACAGTATCTCGGACCTGCCTGGTGTGTTCCTTGTTCTTCATGATGCTCTCTGCGCTTTTGACGGACCTCTGAGACTATCACAGTGCAGGTGCATTTATACGGAGACTTGATTACACACAGGTGGATTGTATTTATCATCATTAGTCATTTAGGTCAACATTGGATCATTCAGAGATCCTCACTGAACTTCTGGAGAGAGTTTGCTGCACTGAAAGTAAAGGGGCTGAATAATTTTGCACGCCCAATTTTTCAGTTTTTGATTTGTTAAAAAAGTTTGAAATATCCAATAAATGTCGTTCCACTTCATGATTGTGTCCCACTTGTTGTTGATTCGTCACAAAAAAATACAGTTTTATATCTTTATGTTTGGAGCCTGAAATGTGGCAAAAGGTTGCAAAGTTCAAGGGGGCCGAATACTTTCGCAAGGCACTGTACATAGTCATTGAACACGGGCCACTTTTTTTATGTTTACAGACTAGTTATATATCTACTGCTGTGCTAAATTGTTTTACTACTTCTTAATGTTTTATTACTGTGTGTTTGTCTGACATTTACTGCACTGACTTGATAGCAACAAGAGCATAAGGCTTTCGCGACACCCACCATAACACCTGCTAACTGTGTTGGCGACCAATGCATTTAGACGAGATTGGATTTGATTTAACGACTAGGCTAAAAAGGACAAAAGTAATAATAGGATCAACTGAGTAGCCTACAATCCCCAATCTACTGAATTCACGTGGAAATGTGTCATAACGTGTTAATTACAGCATATAAAACATGCTGCTTTCAGAGAGCCCACGTGCCATAGTGGAAGCTGACTTCATGACGATAGTATTCTTGTGTTGTGTGAGAAAGAGAGCCCAGGGCTTAGTGAGTGAGTGAAACACCACACGTTAGGCCAGCGAGCCCCCCTTTTCCCGCCCTCCCTCCTTCCTATACACATCTGTAATAACAGCAGGACTTGGCTGCACTCCGGCCCTCATCGCCACCTGTGTGTGTGTGTGTGTGTGTGTGTGTGTGTGTGTGTGTGTGTGTGTGTGTGTGTGTGTGTGTGTGTGCGTGCATGCATAAGCGTAAAGGCATAGGGGCCCACTCACACCAATCAGCTGAGACAAAACTGCGAACTCCGCCCACCACTGCCACCTCCAAAACGAACCAGTCACCATGGTTTCTACCTCTGCGCCAGCAAAACGTTCAGACTAACAGTCCGAGAAGGAGAGGAAGAGTTGAACGTTGTAAAGTTACAGTAATGTCAACGTTTTTACAGTAAGGCATGACTTCCCTATTGATTCCAATAGTTGAAATAGATCCATGTGATATGAAGCAGACAATGTGGCGGAACACATTAACACACATTAACACATTATGACAGCCACAATATGACACAACTCTAGTCTGAAAACAACCCATTTAATCACATACCACATTCTAGCCTGCCCTGGCCAATCCAAAACTAAAGAGCAAAACACCAAAGATAATGATACTGTCTTCACTGAGTGGATCCCCGAGTTAAATACAGAGAGCTGAGGTGTCCTGGTACATTTCTCTGGGATACCCCAGGTGCCATTGGTGTGGTGGGACAGTGCCAGGTAGCTATGGCTACGTGACTGGAGTCACACCTGAGACCGAGACACTCTGTGCCAATACAGACCCAAAGGAATGAATAAATATTGACTTGAACGGAGGGCGACATTCACGCTGGAGGAAAAGGAGAGAAGAGGGAGGGAAGGAAGGAGAGGGAGCGATGTAGAAAGAGAGACCACCTAGGGAGAGAAAGATAGGAGAGATACGGCGGGAGGGTCAAACTGACAAGGAAAGAAATGTAGACATTAAACAGCAATACAGTGCCTTGCGAAAGTATTCGGCCCCCTTGAACTTTGCGACCTTTTGCCACATTTCAGGCTTCAAACATAAATATATAAAACTGTATTTTTTTGTGACGAATCAACAACAAGTGGGACACAATCATGAAGTGGAACGACATTTATTGGATATTTCAAACTTTTTTAACAAATCAAAAACTGAAAAATTGGGCGTGCAAAATTATTCAGCCCCCTTAAGTTAATACTTTGTAGCGCCACCTTTTGCTGCGATTACAGCTGTAAGTCGCTTGGGGTATGTCTCTATCAGTTTTGCACATCGAGAGACTGACATTTTTTCCCATTCCTCCTTGCAAAACAGCTCGAGCTCAGTGAGGTTGGATGGAGAGCATTTGTGAACAGCAGTTTTCAGTTCTTTCCACAGATTCTCGATTGGATTCAGGTCTGGACTTTGACTTGGCCATTCTAACACCTGGATATGTTTATTTTTGAACCATTCCATTGTAGATTTTGCTTTATGTTTTGGATCATTGTCTTGTTGGAAGACAAATCTCCATCACAGTCTCAGGTCTTTTGCAGACTCCATCAGGTTTTCTTCCAGAATGGTCCTGTATTTGGCTCCATCCATCTTCCCATCAATTTTATCCATCTTCCCTGTCCCTGCTGAAGAAAAGCAGGCCCAAACCATGATGCTGCCACCACCATGTTTGACAGTGGGGATGGTGTGTTCAGGGTGATGAGCTGTGT